>NC_081195.1:40851712-41151712 GCF_902713425.1 Acipenser ruthenus
TTTAGAACTTCCCAATAAGCAACCTAAAATAGTCGTTCACACCAGCACCTGTAAAATTATTTTAGGATAAAACTGGACATATATAAACCAACACATTTCAAACAAAGTTGAAGACAGCTATAATTTAATTCATAAAAAGTGCCTGAGCAATTTATTCTGCCAGGTTCTGTCTAGCTCAAAGTCATTCGAACTGGATGCTTAACAAGACTGCCTGACATACCTGGACAGAACTTTAAAACTGATACAGGGTTAAAAAAGTAGAGGAGTTCAGAAAAGCAAGATAGAGAAGAGTAGTTTGCAGAAAGTCAGTTTAAGTGTGAAGCTGTAAAATAGTAGATGCATTGTGTAAGAGCATTTGCTGGAGTCACTCAATCTGTCACTGCTGTTGTGGAGGCCAGGAACACCTGGGCATGTAGGATAAACGTACCTGGGTCTGAATTCTGTTGAGCCCTCGGAACCAAAGAATCTGTCCACGCCGCAGCTCTCTCTCTCCATGGTCAATCTCCTCCATGTCCTCCTCCAGCTCCTCGTCTGGATAATCATCCTTCTGAGTGCCATGGCCTGCCTCCTTCAGGAACTTCAACCGGCTCGTTGGAATGGAGGAAATCAGCTGTGAACCAGTACATTAGCATTCATTTTTCTGAACACCATTAATTCAGTTATATCATCAGAGATTTTTTTTTTTTTTTTTTAGTTAGGCAAACTTAGGGATAATATCACATACCTAACTGTTTCTTTTTATAAACATGCTCTCTGCTGCTACAACAACAACAACAACAACAACAACAACAACAACAACAACAACAACAACAACATTTGCCAGACGTCTATTTTGACAACTCATTAAACTTGATTAAGCGTTCTACTGGAATAGTATTTCAGGAAATTGTGTTTTAATGGTACACTTAAAGCAATTAAATATCTTATCAATTACTTTAGGGGCTGTGACATTTAATTAAAAAATGTATACTTTATACGTTTTCATTTGGAATCTAAACTACACCTACAACATTAGGTAAAGCTTCCATATAAGCAGGAGTTAGGGGACATACTGTGCATGGTTGTTTTTATTTGATTATGGAATCCATACTATCTAACACATCTACCCAACTGTTAAAATGCTTCCTTCCTGCATTAAACACATTTGTTTTGCACCACTTATGTTTAAACAGCTAGACCAGCTAACCCTTATCAGGCAAACAAAAATGACATAGCATTGTAAGTCTGTAAAATCTAAATAATTATAATCTGCATAAATATATTTCAATGTTAACATGTGTAAACTCTAATAATTCCATTCTTTAGGATTTATTGAATTTACTTAATGCATTCCTTGCATTTGATGTTCTTGGCCTACTTAAATCTGCCTGATATCACTGCACCAAGTAAAACTCAAACATTAAAAGGATTAAAAAAAATAAATAAACCAGAGGTGCATAATTTTAGAAAAATATAAAAACTAAACAATTTGTTCTGTACTACCATAATTTGGTCTGAATGTAAAGAAAGAAAGTAAAGAAAGAAAGAAAGAATGAAAGAAAGAAAGAAAGGAGAGAAAGAATGAAAGAATGAAAGAAAGAAAGAAAGAAAGAAAGAAAGAAAGAAAGAAAGGAGAGAAAGAAAGAAAGAGAGAAAGAAAGAAAGAAAGAAAGAAAGGAGTAAGCGTGACAAGCAGAGTAGCAAGCATTAATTATGTATCCACTCTGGGGCTGGAAAACAATTGTGTCATCTAGTATCAAGTTTTATACAAACACTGTTATGTAACACCATTATCTGCATTATAGATAACTTTTAAAAAATCTGGCTTTGTTTAGGCCACATGACATCACCTTTTCACTGATGAACTGCCACATATTTTCCATTAAAGGATAACAGGGACTCAGAAATGAAAAAGTCTCTTCAGTGCAACTGGAGTCAGTAAAAAAGCAAATGAAATATAGGTACTTGCTCTCTGGTTCAAATCCTGCCTAGTGTAGCTGGAATATACCACCATTTAAATCAACACTCTTGCATGCTATGAATGCAAGTAATTAGCTAGTTGTTATATTCGTCAAACACCGATTGTATGAAATAAGGCAATTACAGAAATATTATTCAGAAATGTTCCTGACAGTGAGTCCAAAGAGAACACAGTGATGACATTCACAAAAACAGAATCCAAATTGGTCCAACTGTTTAATTTTTTTTTTTTTTTGAAAAACCCAATTAAAATTAAATTTGAATCCAAGAAATATAATTCTCATTTTTCAATCTAAAAATGTGATACAAAATGTTAAGAAAGCAGGATTTACCTGGCCCCAAAGAAGTGCTCCAATTCCCAGGAACACACACCACAACCAGTGGTCAATACCAAGTCCTATACAGCTAAAGGGTTTTCCACCAAACTGGACAATAACAATCTGTAAGTAAAATAAATTGTAAATTAACAACCTTTCCTGTCACATTATATTGTACATTTATATAGTAGAATACAACAATGAATATATCATTTATATACTCACTTGTATAACAAATGTTCCAAACACAATGCTGCAGAAGATTAGGTTATTGAAGATGCCCTCAAAGACATTCCTTTCTCCATGAATCTTGCGGGCATTAATTTCATTGAATAGCTGCATCATGACAAACGTGTTAAAGACTATAGTGTAGTGCTCTGATGGAGGCGCATGGAGTGGTGCATTCCTCCCACTGTCAATGTCAAAAATCTTCTCACCTGGAAATAATAGTACCAAATGTAACTTTATTGTCTTTATGGGGTCATTCTGTGATTCTATACTAACAGGTCTACTTATGTAATAAATGTTAAACACATACAAAAAGGTCAAAGGATGTATTTTGTCTGAATTTTTTTAAATAACGGCAAAAGGAAGCAAACATGATTATGCAGGCACTGAGAATCAGATAGTCAGGATGATAAAAATCTAAAATTACTTTGATTGTCTGAGAATGAAATAAAAGCAGTCCTACCAGCAAATAAGAGAGTAAAAATAACAGTCAACTGATAAACGCCGTGCCCCAGAATGTTTTTCATCATGGTGCGAGAGATCAGGGGTTTGTTTCTGCCGTAGGGTTTTCTCAGGAGCAGGGACTCAGTGGGTGGTTCAGTGGCCAACGCCAGAGAGGCAAACGTGTCCATAATAAGATTTACCCACAACATCTGCACTGCTTTCAACGGAGAGTCCTGAGAATAATTTGAACAGTAGCAGAAATAAAAAAAAATAAAAAAGTCTTACTATCTATGGGCAAGTATTTCACTTAAATATGGCATAGGAGACAATGTATTCAATTAAAGCTCAAAATCCTTATAAAAACAAAAGATATATAATTTGATAATTTAACTGTAGTTCAGCTTAAGGGTTTTTTTTATTTTTTTATTTTTATTTTTTAATTTGTACTTGCACTGATGACATACTTCAAAATCAAATAAACTTTGTCATTGAAAGTCCACCATGTGTTTTATTATTATTATTGTTATTATTAATGTACACAAGGAAACACTAAATTCTCAGCAAAACTCAAATGCCATTATATTAATATTTGTTTATTTAGCAGATGCCTTTATCCAAGGCGACTTACAGAGACTAGGGTGTGTGAACTATGCATCATCTGCAGATTATATGCTCGACAAACAAAGCTGTCATCATCATTCCTGTTTGCATAATATGCGGCAGCAAAGTTTTTAAATAATGTACAGACATTTTATTTAGGAAATAATAGCCATGTGGATTTTTCATATATTGGAACTGAAAGATTACCACGACTGAAGATGAATTGCTTTCAACTGATGGTAAGACAGGGTTTGTGCCTGGGAGTCAAATTTAATTTGTGTGGCTTAAAAATAAAACCATTTTAGTGGTTTGTGTGGGCGCCATTTAGTTATTTGAAACAAGAAACAAACAACTTTGTCATAAGAAACAGTGGAAAGTATGACTCAATCTGATGTAGAATCTGAGCCAGACTCTTATTTATTTTTTCCTAATCGTGACAATCATTTGTGCATATATAGAGACTCCTAAGAAATATGCAAAGTAGAAAATATGTCAAGACATATAAAAATTAGTAACATTTTCAATTGTCTTTTAAAGCTAGTTCAGCTAAATTGTGCTAAATACAAAAATGTGTCCTGTAACTGACCACTTCAACCAAGCAGGTCCTAGAATCTTCAGCCATAAATGTAATAAAATCAAGAAAGTATGTGACTTTGTATAATCAGTTACCATAGCTGACTACACAAGATAACATTTACCTGAGTAATGCAGGCCCCTGTGAAAGCGACAATTACAGCTACAATATTGACAGTAAGCTGGAACTGAAGGAACTTGGAGATGCTGTCATACACATTCCTGCCCCACATCACTGCCTTAACAATGCTGGAGAAGTTATCATCCGTAAGGATGATATCAGAGGCTTCTTTCGCTACATCAGTGCCGGCAATTCCCTTGAAAAAGACACAATATTATGTTTAAAAGCAAGTATCAGGGAGTTACAGCAATTAACACTGCAGATACTATCCAAGTAATGCAACATTTCTCACATTAACCCATACCTTGAAATTCTCATCACTAGAAGCTAATTTAGAAATGCAAATGTTCAAGATGTGGAATAAAAACATTCCACAAGGTAATGCAGGTAGGCAAATGTGAGGAGTAAACACATTGGTTATTCAAAGACTTAATTGAACGCAGTATAAACATACCATAGCAAATCCAACATCTGCTTTCTTTAGGGCAGGTCCATCATTGGTACCGTCTCCAGTTACCGCAACAACCTGCCTTTGTTCTACTACTGTGCTGTCAATAATACCTGCAGGATTTAAAATGTCAGTTAAAAAAAAAAAAAAGTTATTTTTTGCACAAAAAACACATTTTAGTAAGTAACTTATAAAACACTTCTAGCACACCACTCGGAATAAACTCAAGGTCAGTTAATCTAATGTATGCACAATGCATTGCATTAAATAAGCAGCCTATAAATCATGTTTACAATTGAAGCCAAAATACAGACCATATAAAATCATATAAAAACACTTATAATACTACAAAAATAAGATTCCGAAATGGGAGATCTACTAAAAAAAAAAAAAAAAAAAAAGTGTTCAATGTACCTTTTACTAGTGTGTGCTTATCAGTGGGGGAGGATCTTGCAAGTACTCGAAGCTTAGGCCAGATTTTATCTATGCGCTCCTGCTCAATCTAGAAAGAAATAAAAAAAACAAACAAATAATTTGAAGACCAAAATAAGAATAAAATTAGTAAAAAATGCTTCGAAAAGATTCTGAAAAAAGAGCTTACCTCTCCCTTTTCATTGCGGATCCGCCTGTTGAACTCTTTACCCTCTATGCACAAGAAATCATCTCCTGGTAGCAGAATTCCGCACTTTATGGCAATAGCACGGGCTGTGTTTATGTTGTCCCCTGTAACCATGCGAACTGTGATACCAGCACGCTGGCACTTCTTGATTGCATCTGGAACCTGGTCAGGACAGTATACATTTTAAAAAAACTGTTGCATTTTGAAAGTGGAAATTTAAGTTGAAATGATTAAATAGATCTATTTCAGTAATGTTGCCAAAAAGACAAGTTGGTTGTAGTTGCATAATAATCTTAAAAGGACAGATAACCAATGCCTTATTAATCTTTACTACCATTGTTGCAAATTACCCCTATTATGCTGAGAATGGTGTAGAACAGAGCAACTGGCAGCCCACGGAACTGTAAATGATGGCCCTTGGCAGTCTATCGGTTCTAAAACTACTTTTAAAAGGAGTCACTCATTTCCTAAGCAGGCGTCCTCTGAAATGCCTGCTGTGTTTACCGCTTCAATATTATGCTTCTCTCGTGATATTATTATTATTATTATTTATTTCTTAGCAGATGCCCTTATCCAGGGCGACTTACAATTGTTACAAGATATCATATTATTTTTACATACAATTACCCATTTATACAGTTGGGTTTTTACTGGAGCAATCTAGGTAAAGTACATTGCTCAAGGGTACAGCAGCAGTGTCCACCACCTGGGATTGAACCCACAACCCTCCGGTCAAGAGTCCAGAGTCCAAACCACTACTCCACTCCGTTTTCAGAGTGTTTTCCTAGTCTGCAGACACCTGGGGCATGTTTCATAAAAGCAATCTGCAACAATTCGCAATCATAAGCACCTCGCAAATAAATTAGGTTTCATAAAAACTTTCATAAAAATGATATATTATATTATATATACACAAACCGCCCCCCCCCCCCCCCAGAAGGTGTGCCTGGTAAGCCACAAGGATGCTGTTGAAGGTTCCCAGACACTAGCAGCATACATTTTATTATGGATGACCTCTGGTCACCCTGCACTGTTCGGACACACTGAATCCTTGGACAGCAAGGAAAGGTTGGTAGGCTGAACAAGAGCCGCAATGGGTGCCCCTACTGGCGGAAAATGGGTCAGACCCAGTTTGTCTGCTTTGAAAGCCTTATAAAAGAGAGTCTGCCGAACGGGAAACAGTCGTAGCCGTAGCTGGGTGTTGTCATGTGGACTGCAGTTTGAACAGAAAATCCGGGTGAACCGGAGGGGCAACAGAAGCAACAGTAGACTGATCATCATAAATAGAGCACCTCTCTTCCTTTACCACAGGTCAGGGTACCTGCAGGACTGCAGTAGCCCGCTGCATCAGACGCATAAGCTCTGCCGATAAGGAGAGCTGTGCCACCAGAACGCTGTCTGATTCCGCTTCCTCAGATGGGAATCCTGCGTCTTGATCATCAGCCTCCTCAGAGGAGACGATTGACAGCATATCGCCCTCCAGTTTACAAGCCTCCATCTGCAAAGGTGCAGGTGGGGCAGGAGGAAAGGGAACCGGTGGAGCTGAATGCTCTTGCAGCAGTTCAGCAAGGATAGCCTGTTGGCGTGACACGGCTTCCCATATCTTATCCAACTGTCCCCTGTCTGGGGACACTCGGTACTGACCCAGTACACTCGATACCGACACACTGTACCAAATGGTAACCTCGGTCCCGGTACTGGTACCGGGAGTGACGGTGTCGCAGTTACCCTTAGTGGTGTATGAACATGGATGTCCCTTTGTAAAACATCCACTGGCTAACCTTCCAGTCAATACAGACACAAGCAGCCTGCTTGTAAACAAGCTTTTGTAAGAGTGTGCTGATAGCTACACTAATACAGCATCAAGCCACTAAAGTAGGCACGTCCACAGTAGATGCTTGGTTTTGTTTCAATCCTTACTCAAAGAAAAAAAAAAAAACAACAAGAGAGCGCGAGAGACACACACAATATTAATAAACAACTGGAACGTGACACGAGCATGGTTGAACAGAAAAAAAAATTATATATATATATATATATATATATATATATATATATATATATATATATATATATATATATATATATATATATATATATATAATTTTTTTTTATTAATTTTAGTAGAAGATTGCACAGCCTACTGAGTGCTAAGGATCCCAGGAAGGACATCACTTGAGCCACAAGCTTCCCGCGGGGCAATAGGCCACGGTGAGACTTTACCAGCACTCGGCTGAAAACACAAGAAAAGCTAGAAATAAAACAAATTTTACTTCAGCGATTCAATATATTAATTCAACATTTAAAAGCAAAGCTAAAAAAATTGAAAAAAGGTAATTAGAAAGGTGACAAATTTGTATTAACGCTCTCTCAAGTATTCAGGCTCAGCCAAAAAGGAAAATGGCCGAGTTCAGTGTGCACAGCTCCTTTATGCTCTCGGGGGCGGAGAGGGAGCTGTGTCACACTGCTCTGACGAGAAGTCTTTAGTATAAAGTTTCAGGTTTGGGCTGTCAAAGGGAAATGCTCATTTGTAATGGTTAATGTTTCCTACTTGAAAGGGAACTTGCACGTTTACAGTATTTACAAGTTCATTTTTAGTTAAATGTCCTTATGAAAACGGTTGAAAGAACTGCAGTGAATTAAATCAATTACAGGACTGTACTGTACAAACTCGGTGTAATGTCCTTACTCAAGTAAACATGTAATGAAGATTCAGATGCACAGGTGGGTCTCAATTCACATGAACTTTATTCCATGGTTTATTGTTAACATTAATGATGTTTACTACTATTCTCCTGCACTAATATACCACTCTGCGGCTGCTATTCTCGTCATGTCTATCCACACTGTCTATCCAATCCTTCCAGTTCTTGACCTTACTTCCTTTGTGCTACTGGTTACGCTGTATTAAAGGGGCAGTAGTACATTTCTGGACACTACACTTGGTACAACTCGTATAGTTCAATTGAAATAAGAATGAATAAAATAATTACAGCGTTATTTTTACAAAAACAATCCAACCACAAACTGTTGACTATGCTTTTAGGTATTGGCTTATACTGTTTAATTTGATGACTTAAATAGCAAAAGTTAACAAAATGTACATTATACAGAATTAACTTAAACAACTTAGTTAAAAACAGCAGTGTGGAGTAGTGGTTAGGGCTCTGGACTCTTGACCGGAGGGTAATGGGTTCAATCCCAGGTGGGGGACACTGCTGCTGTACCGTTGAGTAAGGTACTTTACCTAGATTGCTCCAGTAAAAACCCAACTGTATAAATGGGTAATTGTATGTAAAAATAATGTGATATCTTGTAACAATTGTAAGTCACCCTGGATAAGGGCGTCTGCTAAGAAATAAATAAATAAAATAATAACAACAACTTGGTTTCACAAAGAATTCAAACATTGTTGATTGTTTTGCATGCAAAAACACACGCTTGGAAAGTTCTGCTGACAAGCTTGTTCTCCCAAACAACAAGAGCTTTAAAGCCAATTGACGAGAACAAATTTTTCGCTTCTGACTCATTGTGCAGAGCGCACGGATACTGTAACCAGCTGAACTTGGTAGTTGCGAAGGAATGAATTAACTATCCCTTTCCAGTCAGAGTTCAGTCATGTGAAACAACAGTGTCAAGTTATCCAGTAGTCTTTAATAGTTTTTATCCCTTTGGTACCGGTAATCAGTGACAAGTTACAAGTAAAGCGTGGTGTCGACTAAAAAAAATAAGGAACAGGATGCATATATTTTATATGGAGAAAATTCGGGACCAAGATTGTAAAATTAATCAAAAGGTGTCGAGTGGTCCACCAGTCGAGTTAACCGAGGCTGACTGTGTATATTATATACATACATACATACTATATTTGCATCCTGAGCCATTCGAAAAAAAGGCATACCGCAGCAGTGACATCAAAATGGGATATTTGTCTAGAAAATTATACTTGACCTTTGACCCATATTGACTCCTGATGCACCCAAAGACAACTTTCAAAAACGCAAAATGTCCCGTTTTCAATAACTCGACAACACCCACAATTGTGTTTTTTTGGCACTTAAATCTGTTTGTGAACAATCGCCAAATCGCCAACGGGAGCATCAAACAAGCGAGTGAGACAAATAAATCTTCAACTCTGACAGTGAGTAAAGAAAAAAAAAAAAAAAAACACACCATACCCCCCACTGAAACACCTTTTTCTTAAATACGTTATTTTTTGCAGTTCATTATCTACCCAATTTAATTCACCGTTCACGAATTATCAAAAATAATTATATTTAAAGATTCTTTAATATTTACTTAATTTACGTTCTTATTATTATGATGTCACATAAACCCTAGATGGAACCCTCTCTCTCAAAATGTACATGTGCTGCATTTTGTAATTTGTGCGATTTATTCGATCAAGAAATATAATTGTTAATATTCAAACCATCTCATATGCCAAAATATCTGTGTTAGGTACTGTCATTCGATACCCTGGGAGTACAAATAGCAGTTTCATTTGGGCAAATTGTGGTTTGCGGACGTTGAAAACTGAGGCTTTAATAAAAAGGAGGAAAGCTGCAGTGTTTAGTGTGCCTCCATGTAATACTGGTAATTAAGGAGTATAACATGCAACAATATTACGTTACTAATCAACAGAAATACCACATACGAAGGGGAACAGCGCACTGCTAAAATGTGTTACTGGCCTGCAACCTTGTTTCGTGTTAAATGTGTCGCCCTTCAGTATGAAATTGTTGCCCAGCTCGGGTGTAGAGTATAATCATTATTGTTTTAAGTTAATATAGGATATGCAAATACTTTATATAATTTTTTTTTTTTTTTTTTTTTAAATGCAAAAAGCAAGAGACTCTTACTTCAGGCCTGACAGGATCCTCAATCCCCACAACACAAATACAGGTGAGGCTGGTTAAAATATCATTCTCATTGTCCCATTCAGGCTCCGAGTCTCCAGCGGGGAAGTCCCTATATGCCAAGCAGATCGTTCTCAATCCTTCTGAGGCCATAGGCTCAATTACTTTCTTTACCATATCATCACGGTCCCTGGGTCTGAAAAGCTTGGCTTCCCCATCTGCATTGAGAATTCTATAACACCTAGGGAAAAAAAAAAAAGAAAGTCATCAGAAATCTACACTTTTCATATGTGGTCTGCAGGCAGAATTATCATAGCCCATTAAAAAAGCAGGGACTGAATATACATTTCTTACTTTTTCAGGAGGATCTCTGAAGCTCCCTTGCTAAACATACGGTAACTGCCATCGGCATTCTTCAGAACAGTGCTCATGGATTTTCGGACAGAGTTGAAAGTGTAGACTTTGTAGAGTTTTTCCTCTGGGATTTCATTTCGAACAGCTTGGTAGTCTCTTTTCAAGTCCAAAGCAAACCCCAGCAAGGCACATTCTGTCTTGTTTCCAACATGGCGTGGCAGACCACCTTCCTTCTCAGGAGACTACAAGGATTAGAGAAAAAGCGCCTCATTAAATGTTTTTGGTGGTTGCTTTTTTCTGCAATCTAGTAACTTGAAGTCAAAACATTTGTAGCCACTCTTAAAAGAATTTAAAGAGTAGCCTAATTACATATATTTTTTTATTATAGCAAACACTTTGTTATATTTGAGCATCAAAAGAAACTTCTCACTTATATTTGGACAAAATTCACTAGATCCAAAAATGACAAACTCTGTTTTAGAGCAGGTGCAGTGACTTTTTATTGTGCTGATTAACAACTGACATCACGAAGATGCTGCAAAATGACCGTCGATCTTGGGCAGATGTTGTAACTCTTGGTCTCCCAGTTCGTGCTGTGTCATTGACAGAGCGTGTCTGGTTATACCATCTCGCCAGGTTTGAAATTGCTGGCTACGAGCACCCAAGATGGCAAGCCACAGTACGCTGCCCTAGTCCTACCTCCAACATGCTGATTGCTGCTCTCTTGACAGACGTGACATATTGGGGTTTTTTTTCTGTGATTTTCTTTATTGCATTTATTCAAGCTTGTGAAACAACAGCTGAAATCACTCCATATCCAGTGTCCAATCAACTGTCTCACTAATAAGGTGATTAAGTGCATATGCTTCAGTCATAAGGTGCTTTCACACAGAGGAGTTAGGACGGTTCAGAACCGCCACTGAAGCGGCTTATAGGTCTGTGTGAATTGCCTATACCGCCACAGAACCATCATATTTTATGCCGTCTGAACCATCAAAACTGCCAGTGCGAAAGGCTATACCGCAACTGAAGCGCTATATTGGGTGTGGTCAACAACCAGTTACTATAGCGTAGGTAGGTAAGGGGCGTGCATGCAGTGCTTAATTTGAACCTCTGGGCGTGCTGTCATAGCGCCAGTACCTCTAGTTAAAAATTTCATAAAATGCTTTCTTTTTAAATCTCAGAGTTGCATTAAGTCTGAAAGTTCTTGCGTGTGCGCTAGAGAGACAGTCCGCTGCCACGTTTGTAGCCTACTTTAAATTACCTTACGATTTCAACTTGAGTGCCTTTAAGTAAGATGACACTGGCTGCAACTCTGTTGTCGTTTTTTTATACACAAATCAGCTTACTTGATTTGAAAAACATCATGAATGATACAAGAAACTTCTTACTTGGTTTGATTAAATGAGTAGTATACAACAAAATATGAAAACTCAACATTAATTTCAACAAACAACAATGGCAACTTTAATGAAAAAACATATTGTAGCCTACTTCGATAGGAACATTAGCCTGATATATTATAATAACCAAAACAATTAAATTAATAACGATCTGGTTCTCTTGCCTTTTTCAATTAATATAATTGAATTAACAGAGAATTAAAACATACTAAGTTAACAACTACGTAACCTAAGTTTAATTAATCGTTTTTGAAATCTACCAGCGGCTTCTGTTGCATACACATCGCAAATATAATTCTACTTACCAATATTTTAGTAGTGTAAGCGCAGTTGACCCCAATCCCTGTAACAAGGAGATCTAAACACTTTTCAGGAACAGCTTCAGGTTCAGGGACCTTTCTATAATGATTTTCCCCAATAAAGACTTGGACTACAGTCATTCTATTCATGGTCAGAGTTCCAGTTTTATCAGAGCAGATAGCTGTAGCATTGCCCATGGTTTCACAGGCATCAAGATGTCTAACCAAATTATTATCTTTCATCATTTTCTGTAAAGGAGAGAGAAAGGAAAACCATGCAATTTACAAAATGAACAGGTGTATCTTAAAAGTATTATACATCAAGTAGCTTTTAACCATTTAATTTCTGATTTGGTCAAAATACCCAAGTCTTCTGTCACAGTTATCAATATAAAATAACTACCTACCTTTACAGAGTAGGCCAGAGAAATTGTGACTGCAAGTGGAAGACCCTCTGGTACGGCTACAACCAGTACAGTGACACCAATGATGAAGAACTTCACGAAATATTGGATGTAAATTGGCGTGCATTCAGTTATCCAACTGATATTTTGGACCCAGAAGGTGTTGATGACAAAGTACAATACAAGGATGATGACTGTAATAGCAGACATCACTAGCCCTGAACAGGAAAAAACACAAATATTTGTGTTTTATGGATTGTATAAAATAAATTAAATAAAGTAATAACACAAGGCATAAATGTTGGTCAAATACTACAACTTTTTTACCCGCTTTGCCAATTTGGACTGCAAGTTTTGTAAGTTTTCCTTGAAGAACAGATTTTTCTTTCTTTGACATGTTTGCTTTCCTTTTTTCCTGTGCATCCCCATCTAGACCTTCCTCACTCTTGAGAGGCTGCATTTCCATGCCAGCTCCATCCTGAGCTTTAGCTGAGAAGCAGAGGGGGAAAAAGTTGAAATATATTAAAGTCAAATGTATTGCTCTTATTAAAAACACACACGAAAAAAAGGCAATGTTTGTGACACTTCAAGACATGCAAAATGATTCTGTTTTCACGAACAAACACCTGGCAGTTTGCAATATTGTATGCTGTTCATATATAAAAAAAAAATAACCAGAGCAGCAGCAATGGAAAGCATTACGTTTTCCTAAATATGCAAACAAGGCCCGTTCAAACTTTAGCAGCAGCAAATATTTCCACTTCAAAGCTGGTTTTCGAGTTGGCTGATGTGCCCATATTGATCCTGTGACACGCCAGACAGAGTAAGCTACTCTCAGCACATCTCTACTCTGGCATGCTCCCGTCGCTTCTTCCTCAGCAACATGCGCAGAATTCATCTCTTCCTCACCAATTACTCCATGCAGCGCCTAGTTCTGTCCCACCTTGACTACTGCAACTCCCTCCTGGCCGGCCTTCCTGCCCCTGCTACCCTACCGCTCCAGCTCATTCACAACTCTGCTGCTCGCCTTGTCTTTTCCCTTCCTCGTTTCTCCGACGCTACACCGCTGCTCTGCTCTCTGCACTGGCTCCCTATCGCTGCTCGCATCCAATTCAAAAGTCTTGTACTCGCTTATCGCTCTTGACCTTTCTGCTCCCTCCTATCTCCAGACTAGCATTTCTCCCTACACTCCCTCTCACCCCTTCCGCTCCTCCACCTGTGGCAGACTAGCTGTACACCCCCCTCTGCTCCCCTTCCTCCAGAGCCCGCTCCTTCACCACCCTTGCCCCTCCGTGGTGGAACAACCTACCCACAGGCTGCTCAGCCCCTGACCACCTTCTGGCGCCTCCTCAAGACACCTGTTCAGACAGCATCTGTAAACATCACAACTCTCGACCATACTGGACTATATGGCACCCAATTGTACCAGTACTTGCATCAGCTTGTACTTGCACTGAACTGCTCTATACCTTGCCACATTCAATTTCTAACTACTTACTGTATCTTGTATTTGATTTTTACTCTTATAGGTAACCGTACTCGTGTTTTTTGTAATTGCTGTTATTGGGAAATCATTCTCATCCATTTATCACTTACTACGTGTTCTTACTGGACTTTACTCATATAAGCAAATATTTACTATAAGTTTTAAACTGCTCTTTGTCAAACGCTCTTATTTATAATTTACTGTATTCTTTATTTTGCTGTTACTTGAATTTGATCTTATTGTACTTTCATAACTGCTTTTATCTGTATTATGATATTTTGTAATGTGATATTTTAAGGGAGTCTGCTAATAATAATAATAATAATAATAATAATAAGCATTTCTAACTTGAGAAATAAACATCAGTAAATGTGCAAATACACTTACTCTCTCTCACACACACACACATAGGTCACCCAAAGAACATCTACACCCTTAAAAGCAGACTCCAATTAAAATTAAGATTAAACCCTAAAAATAAAGTGCATCTAACGTGGTGCCATTTGTACAAGGCGTGTTCAACTACCTGTAGAGCATAATCTGCAATGTCACTCATCATTATAAATGGGATCTGCTAGTGAAGTTGCTGTTGTAAAAAAAAGCAGTGAGAATGCTTTACTGATTTCAGGACGCTATTTTTCTGACATTTTAGGGCTTACCTTTGTTACGATTTTCAACAGAGCCATCTTGTTTTTTGTCTTTATAGAAAAAAAAAGAAGATTGAAAAAGGCACTTAACACTTTCAGACATAGAAGCATTTATTAAAATGAGTGGTGACCTTTTTGTTATTCAATTTGTAACGAATATTCAGTATGTTGTCAACATTTCTTTGAAAACGTATGATTTCTAGAATTACTACTTTAAAATCTCCCCCGCCCCCGAATGACAAAATGCATAACTCAAACATAGAATTGCAAATACTTTGAGGCTTGTGGCAGAGCAATGAAAAAAAAAAAACAATTAAAAATCGAGTGTAAAACTCAAACTTACTTTTCTTGTCCTTTTTCTTTTGCTTCTCTTCCTTGTCTTTGTCCTCATCCTCACCAGCCCCAAGTAAAGTAAAGATAATTCCAGTTTGTGAGTTTACACCTACAGCAGTGACGAGCACTTTCCCAGAGCCCTCCATTACATGGGTACCTAAAATACAAAAATGTCACTGACATATTTTTTTTTCCAGAAAAGTTCTACAGTTGAACAGTGAAAGGTAGATAAAGGATGATAAATTAATGCTTGATGTCAGGTAGAACATTCACTCTTTACCATCAACAGTACAATCTGTTAGAATACACAACATATTTTAAGCCCCCCCCCCTCCAAGAAATGCATATAGTATCAATTTCTGCCATTCAAAATCTCTTATCCTGCCGATATACCATAAAACTTAAACAGCGTGTGTCAAAGATTCGCGGTTGTATGTTCTCGACTTTTCCTAAATGCATATATTAAATATCCTGACGGCGTTTGAAAGTCAAAAATTGCAAAAATAAAATGTTATAAGCACTTCTACCTAGAACCACCAAAAGTAGTCATTTTGACGGCTTGTTACAATACATGCCTTTATTGTCAGTATAACCTACAAAACGCTATTTTTTATATGTGTACAAGCCAGTTTGTTATCTCTACCTCCGCTTAGTTTACAGCAGTATGTATATGAATAAAATATTGCTCTTGAAGTCTAGATATGTGTTATCCAAATCTCTACTGAAATCCAATTACTTGGAGAACTGCAGTCTGGCTGTCTACGTCAACATTATATAAATATTAGCAGTTCATTACGCTCAAGCTGATCATATATATATATATTATATAATGAGCAGCTTGAGCATAATGAACTGCTAATAAGTGACAGCGATGAAAGTGACTCGTAGTGGATAGGGCTCTGGGCTCTTGACCGGAGGTTCGTGGGTTCGTGGGTTCAATCCCAGGTGGGGGACACTGCTGCTGTACCCTTGAGCAAGGTACTTTACCTAGATTGCTCCAGTAAAAACCCAACTGTATAAAATGGGTAATTGTATGTAAAAATAATGTGATATCTTGTAACAATTGTAAGTCGCCCTGGATAAGGGTGTCTGCTAAAAGAAATAATAATAATAATAAATAATATACATATGTTTAATGCAGTTATTACGTTATTAAAAGTTTTTATAATTAAGCATGCTGAAAGTAGGCCAGATACAAACTTCTTGGTGTATTTTAACGTGTTTTGTTGTACTAACAATGTACAAGTTTGACATTAAACAATACATTTTTGATAATGATACTTATTGCTTTTATTCTTCATTTTAAAAAACATTTAGAAGTTTGTATTATTATTATTATTATTATTATTATTATTATTATTATTATTATTATTATGATGATGATGCTGATGTAAGCATAGCCTACACGCCTGTGTTCTGATATCTACAGGGCTGTCTTTTAGTGGATTTAACTGTTCTTATTAACAATGGTAGATCTAATCCCGTTTTTAAATACAAATTCTTCTTCTACTTGTTCTTTTTCCAACGTTTTGCATACCATATCCTTGTTAACCAGTGCATATAAAAAGACTAATCATACTTTCGCTTTATTCTTGAGGGTGTACAATACAATGTAATTTTGTTATAAAACAAAACTGTTACTTAGTTCCCACTGACACACAACCTTTTTACAAAGTTGCTGGAATGTTTAAATTAAGTTACGATGTTGCTACAAGATTGTGTGTGAACGGCTTCTCCACAACCGCATGAAGCATGAACGAATATAAAACGCTGCTCTCAAATAAATCGCTGGTCTCCAATATGCGCCGGGTCTACTGGCAAATATTGTAAATAAACGCCGGAGGCGTTTTATTGAAGTTTTATGGTAGATATATGTAGATATAGATATAGTTAAATACAAAGCCAGCATGCTGTTGACATGCGTGGATGGTGGGAGTTGTAGTTTCTCTCTGCATTTCTGCTGATTGGAAACACCTTTCAGCTTGTACCAGACATACTACTATTCCTAGAAGACACTGCACCCACGCACACACAATCGTCCTGTAAATTACTGTCCACTTATTACCACCTTATTTCGGGTTTAAGCTCCATATCAGTTGTAAAAACTATATGGATACCAGATATCTTAAGACATTGGCTCTGGAGTTTCCAGAACACACATTTACCAGTTCAAAATAGTGCAATACCTGAAAGCAGCAATGGATCCTTGTCTAAGGTTTTCTTGACATGATCAGACTCTCCAGTAAGTGAGCTTTCATCAATTTTCAGGTCATTTCCTTGAATTAGCACACCATCAGCAGGTAGAAGGTCACCTAGAACACAAACAAAAAAGTGTATTTATGGCTATCAATATTTACACAATACAATTTAATGCATCCAATTTTTGGTCTTATTGGGAAACTCTCTCAAATGGTTTGGTATCATTATTCATTATGTTTGGGTATTAGTAAATAGTTAAATAATATATGTTGATTTACTGTCTCTGAAATAGCCAAATGTCATGTATTTGATCCTTGAAATAAATGTTTACATTCATATAATACAAGTGTCAAACTCCATTTTAGTAAATTTGCATTTAACGTATCGATATTAAAATATAATGTTACTTCAGGTAATTAAGCAAAATCTTATTTACATAAATATAGTCTTAGATCAGGGAAAAGTCTGATCTCTTTCATCCCTGTAGATATAAATGGGAGGTTACATAGAAGTGGTTACAGGGAGAATGTGCAGATCTTAATTGCTTATCCAGCCATTTACCACCTGCAACTTACTGGCATAAGTGTCAGGTGAAAGTACTCTCCCTGAAAGTGCATTTTCAGGGAGAGTACAACCGTATGCAATGCTTACCATATTTCACTTGTGCAATATCCCCAACAACAATTTCTGCCACTGGTATCTGGATGACTTGGCCACCTCTGACAACAGTAAACTTCTGCTCTTGTTCGATTCGGTTTTGTAGCCCACGAAACTGTTTCTCTTTACTCCAGTCATTAAAAGCCGTTACTAGCACCACACAAACTACAGACAGAAGAATTGCGACCCCTTCGATCCAGCCTGCATGCGATTCCCCTTCATCCTCCACACCACCAGCAGCAGTACCACAGACTGCAGAGAAAAAGAGCAAGCACAGCTGCAGAGTTACATAGTTAATCTGTAAAGGCATGCAGTATGGTATGTAGGCTAAATAATGTCTTCAAGATTTTGTATAGAACAAAAGGAGAAAGGGTAGACCAAAATGGGCGAATGTGGACTTCTAAGCTTTTAAGCAGAAGACAAATAAAATGCCACAATTTGACACTTAATACTCTGATTTTTTGCTGTTCAAGGAAAAAAAAAATTCCATTTCTGATCAGTTTTGTAGACAAGAATATATATATATATATATATATATATATATATATATATATATATATATATATATATATATATATATATATATATATACACACAGACGTGCTCAAATTTGTTGGTACCCCTCCACAAAAAACGAAGAATGCACAATTTTCTCTGAAATAACTTGAAACTGACAAAAGTAATTGGCATCCACCATTGTTTATTCCATATTTAATAGAAATCAGACTTTGCTTTTGATTTTTTATTCAACATAATATTGTAAATAATAAAACAAATGAAAATGGCATGGACAAAAATGATGGGACCCCTAACCTAATATTCTGTTGCACAACCTTTAGAGGCAATCACTGCAATCAAACGTTTTCTGTAGCTCTCAATGAGACTTCTGCACCTGTTAACAGGTAGTTTGGCCCACTCTTCCTGAGCAAACTGCTCCAGCTGTCTCACGTTTGATGGGTGCCTTCTCCAGACTGCAAGTTTCAGCTCTTTCCATAGATGCTCGATAGGATTCAGATCAGGACTCATAGAAGGCCACTTCAGAATAGTCCAATGTTTTGTTCTTATCCATTCTTGGGTGCTTTTAGCTGTGTGTTTTGGGTCATTATCCTGTTGGAGGACCCATGACCTGCGACTGAGACAGAGCTTTCTGACACTGGGCAGTACGTTTCGCTCCAGAATGCCTTGATAGTCTTGAGATTTCATTGTGCCCTGCACAGATTCAAGGCACCCTGTGCCAGGCGCAGCAAAGCAGCCCCAAAACATAACCGAGCCTCCTCCATGTTTCACTGTAGGTATGGTGTTCTTTTCTTTGAAAGCTTCATTTTTTCATCTGTGAAAATAGAGCTGATGTGACTTGCCAAAAAAGATCCAGTTTTGACTCATCTGTCCAAAGGACATTCTCCCAGAAGGATTGTGGCTTGTCAATATGCATTTTAGCAAATTCCAGTCTGGCTTTATGTTTTTCTGTCAAAAGTGGAGTCCTCCTGGGTCTTCTTCCATGGAGCCCACTTTCGCTCAAAAAGCGACGGATGGTGCGATCAGAAACTGACGTACCTTCACCTTGGATTTCAGCTTGTATCTCCTTGGTTCTTTTTCTACCATTCGCACTATCCTTCTGTTCAATCTGGGGTCGATTTTCCTCTTGCGGCCGCGCCCAGGGAGGTTGGCTACAGTTCCATGGACCTTAAACTTCTTAATAATATTTGCAACTGTTGTCACAGGAACATCAAGCTGCTTGGAGATGGTCGTGTAGCCTTTACCTTTACCATGCTTGTCTATTATTTTCTTTCTGATCTCCTCAGACAACTCTCTCCTTTGCTTTCTCTGGTCCATGTTCAGTGTGGTGCACACAATGATACCAAACAGCACAGTGACTACTTTTCTCCATTTAAATAGGCTGAATGACTGATTACAAGATTGGAGAGATGTCTGATACTAATTAAAGAAACTAATTAGTTTGAAATATCACTATAATCCAATTATTTATTATCTTTTCTAAGGGGTACCAACAAATGTGTCCAGGCCATTTTAGAATATCTTTGTAGAATAAGCAATAATTCATCTCTTTTCACAGCTTCTTTGCTTTATTCTAGGACATACCAAAGACATGCAAGTATACATGATAAAATAGCTTTTAATTTCATCACTTTTCAGGAGGAATGAAGCATTATTTCAATGAGCTGTAAGGGTACCAACAAATTTGAGCACGTCTGTATATATATTATCTATCTATCTATCTATCTATCTTTTTCACACACTTACAAATGCTATTAATTTTAAATCAATAAAGCTATACACCATCAACTTATACAGGAACATATTTACTTTTAATAGTGCTGGGACAAACATGGGATTCTCATGTTTGGATATCCTTTCAAGATTTCAGACAAGCCATTATACGTAACACTGTATTAAAGCTGCATTAAATACACCAGAAGTAAGACTTGGGTGTGAAGGCCGTACTTCAGTGAATTAACTATGAAGGATGCCACATTTAAACTTGAAATGAACCCTTCAAGTAAATGTGGAAAAAGTGGTACTGTACAATATATTTTAACTTCCCAAATATGATGTAGGGATCACTATTTGACATCTTATGTTGCTTGCACATCTTAATCTGGATGCAGTTTAAAATGCTGAAGTATTTTAACAGCCAGAAGTAAATAGGGGATTAAGAGCAGCTCATTTGATATTCCAGGTTGTTTTTATTATGTTTTGTAATATACAGAAGTCAAAACACAGATGGTGCTATTTTTCCCCCACTTGCAGCACTAATGTTTAGAACCCACAATTATTTATTAAGCACTGAAAATACTTAACAATAGAATAAAACCTCAAAACAAAAAAAAAGTTCCAAGAAATTCCAAGACAATACTAAGAGACATTTAAATACTGGGTGCCTTTGCAAGACCCCATAACTGGGTAGAGCAGCAATAACACATGACAGTGTTAAAATATGGTTGGCTTGGTTTCTTTGTTTTTTTTTGTTTTAGGCAAGAGGCAGTCACGTACCTTGCGATCATGATAAATGATATAACTTGTGCTAAAATGAGATTCTTAGCAAGTTTGTGACAACTGGACGAGTAATTTTCTAGATATTGTGTACTGAAAGAAGAATTTCAGTTTCATTACAAGAGTTTATCAATTATTAGATTTGACTGTATTAATGAAGCATTAAGGTACAACAGGGGGTGGATTAACATGAGATAACCGCACACTTAGGGCGTTATAAGTAGGGCCCTGCGTTTTACGTGACCTACTTTCTTAGGCTGCACTTCATTCCTCCCACCGCAAGGTGGTCATGTAGTCTGCTTAATTAAACCACTTACTGATTAATCTCCCGATTCATTTGATTTCAGGTTGTAACACAACAAATTATACCCCCCTGCAAAGTTTTCACATTTTGTTGGCCCCTTGAGCGTAATTCACGACGCTTTCAAATTAGACTTTACATGTAAAATCTACACAAACTACTCCACATTGATGAAGTTAAAAAATGCATACAGAATATAAATAAGGAAGATTTACAGAGAACACATTGTCATGACAAGCCACTGATGTAAAATGACTATCCACCAACGTAGGAAAATACGTATCTCGTGTCATTTTTTTTTTAGAACATGTACCAATTAAAATTGGTACATGTAGTCATTTCTGTGCTCCGATTGGTCCAAATGAGTACATGCAGCGAATATTTGAAACATGTACTACACAATGCGTTTTTGACCCAGATGTCATGACAATGTATTCGCTTGTAAACGCTTCTTATGCACAACGTAATTGGCACAGTAGCTAATAACCTTTGGTGTATCATTTAGATAAAAATAAGGAAAATTGCAAATATGGCGGCAAGAGATTTTCTTCGGCGCTGCAAGCATACACTTGCTGAGCGCAGCCGTCTCATTGAGGTTTGGCATTTGTTATTTTATGTGGTGTGGTTCTGGACCGGACAGGGACCTTGTTTATCATCAAGTATAATACATTTGTTAATAATTGTTATCTCTCAGTCTCCTGCTTTACTGTCAAATAGTAAGGGTCATCACAATCTATTATTATTATTATTATTATTATTATTATAGCGCCAGGGGCGTTTCTTTACAATATTTGCCAGAAAGCCGGTTGACTATATGCTTCACGGTTTTCAGTGGACTTTTGGAATAAAAATTCACCGTTTTTTATTTCTTTGCAAGTAAAGCAGTCAATCTACAGTAACGTTGCAGGACGTACAGAAGAGCTTACCTCCATCGCTGTGTAAAACTCCTATTAGATACTGCTTTACACAATCTGCTGCAGACACATTTTACAGTGTGTAGTATTTTTTAATTTCCCTAGACTGCATACTGTCGTCACATGACAATAACTGCACAGCACTGTGTGAATAGCGAATATTACACGCAGGCACACAGCAGAGCTGTACAGTTAATGTGATTTTTTTTGTATGAAATACAAATAAATTATGAAAAAATTATTTTTATTGAATATATAAATTTCCACACAGTACATAAAAAAGGGAGAGAAACAAACACTATGGACTTAAATCCTTCTTGCCGGCTGCATTATACACGTTTACCTTAACCTGCCTTTTTCTAAAATTCAAATCTCCTAATTAAAAAAAGAACGTTTCTAAAATGTAAAGAGGCATACTGTGCACATTTGAGACAGGAAATGCTTTTAAAAATTGGCCCTAAAACTGAAATAAATGAATGCATAAATTGAGCAGGATTCCTACATTTTATCCTGCACAGACTTGATACCCCTGATGTAAGACTAGGGATGGATCTCTCCCAGGAGGTAGAGGGCATGGAGGAAGCTGCTTGCGTGAGAGACTCAGAGACCAGGTATGCTGTAACCGAGGAGTGCCTAGCCATCGTAAAAAAAAAAAAAAATGAACCAAATGCAAGTTTCTGTGCACCTCTCTTCCTGTGTGTGTTCCAAAAACGTTGACCTCGCGTGGTCCCCAGTTCTGTTGGGGGGCCCTACACTATGATGTAATTTGTGATGTAATTTCTGTAGTATTTTGTATTTAATCATATCCTGATGTAACTATCACTGACACTTATCTGCTGTATCATTGAATTGTATTTTGTCACACTTGTACTTGCTTGAACCAAAGTCATTGTATTTATCTTGCTCTTAATTGTATTATTACTTGTACTGTGATACTTGAAATGTATTTGCTTTCGATTGTAAGTCGCCCTATAGGGCGTCTGCTAAGAAATAAATAAAAATAATAATAATAATAATAATAATAATAATAATAATAATAATAATAATAAGTTAATATGGCCCTGGTCATGGGCAACAGTTTTCTTGTTAGCTTGCAGGGTTTATGCAATGCAAATATGAAATCACTACAATACCTCAAATGGTTTCAAAAATATGAGGTCTAGATTCGGTTTCCATTATGCTCGTCTCAGGACAATTGGATTCAATACATTTACAAAACTAGCGTAGGGAAGCAAATGTAACACCACCAATTTATTTTGGCTTCATGTTTTACTGAGTAGGAAGCTGTGTGGTCCAGTGGTTAAAGAAACAGGCTTGATACCAGGAGGTCCCCAGTTCAAATCCAGGCTCAGCCACTGTGCTCTGTCTTTTGGGCGAGACATTGCTCCAAGTGACTCTTCAGCTGATGCATAGTTCACACACCCTAGTCTCTATAAAAGTCACCTTGGATAAAGGTGTCTGCTAAATAAACAAAATAATAATAATAATAATAATAATAATAATAATAATAATAATAATAATAATAATAATAATAGTATCAGCACAGGGACTACAAAAGTTTCTAATAAACTGTTTGAAAGCAACTTCTGGATTCACAAAATGTGGGAAGTAGAATATAGTAGAAACACAAAAAGATGGAATAATAAAAATAATAAATTAAAAAAGGCACTACATACCTTCTGTGTCTCCACCTGGCGGTTGATAAAAAGAAAGGCCTAATGAAACTATTGCTGCAACTTCTAAAATAATTAATGTTACGTCTTGCAATGCTTCCCATACTAATTGTAGAAATGTTTTTGGCTTTTTTGGAGGTATAAAGTTCTGTCCAAACACTGCTTGCCTTCTTGCAATGTCTGCAGGATTCCCACTTAAACCTAAAAAAAAAAAGAAAAAAAAAAAAAGAGAGAAATAATAAATAACCAATAGCAATGAACACATTACCACAATTTACATCATTTAACTAGTGCAAAAAAGATGCAGAAAATCCAAGATTTGGTACTGCTATATATATATATATATATATATATATATATATATATATATATATATATATTATAGCCAAGGTCCTTAAACAACCCAGATGTGTGTATATTTCATGGGAACCACACGGCCCAAACTAGTTTATACCACTTATAAAACGACTGTTTCAAAGTGAATTGCCATTTGGGGGAAGAAATAAATAAATAAAATAAAAAGTAAAACAAGAAACATTTATTGCATATAAATACCCAGTGTTATATAGTACCAAAGAACATAACCTTTCATTTGTATTCAATAATTTATTTTAAATTACAGTTAAATAAACTGTGTATTTCCATTTATTGTTCTGCACTGAAAGTGCCCTCTCAGAAGTAGAGTGCGGAGCTTCAAATGAAACAGAGGAAGGAAGTGGGGCAGTTGCAATGGAGGCTGGAGTCGGATTTTGAGACGAGTTGCTGTTTTGCTGCATTGGGAGTCTGTTTTCAGATCTATGTCCATTTACAGACATTATTTCCCATGTGCCAGTTTAAAATAACAATCAAAATTAGACCTTCCATAGCAATCCAACTGCAGTGTCTGGTGAAAGTGCTTCAGATTCCCGCAAGCGCTTCAAATCCAGGTCGGTAATTCAGGGGTGATGTTTGGCCTTGTCTTTACCGGCTTTTCTGAAAGTTTTCATGACTGACAGGAAGACATTATTGCTGGTCTTAAACTCATTGTCAACAGGAGATATTACAACTACTGTTAATTATTTATTCCAGCTCTCAAGGTTAAACAATTATACTGGTCACAAGTCACCAGTTGAACTTCTTGCACTGGCATGAAATTCCCTTGCTGTTGAGGTTTTCTGGACTTATTTCACTGAAATGAATGTCCATATTTCTTTTTTCTTTTAGCCCATCTTTAATTACATGAACAGCCTGTGTTGTTATTCTTTTAAATGTTTTTTCAGCGCCGTTTTCTTCTACTGTTTTTAAATTAGCTGTGGCTCATTTAATCTTGTATGTCTACTGCAGACAGTTGCTGTAGCACTCTATTTTTTTATTTCCCTCCCCCCCCCCCCCCCTCCCCTGCTGTCTTCACTGGGAAAGCTGATGCTGTACCAGTTCACTGGAGTTTCATCTTCAAATGTATTAAAGAAAATGGGTGGAATCTCAATCATTGTGTGGCTGGTTTTATAACTAATAAATAAATTGGCAGTTTTTCATGGAATTTTGATGATGGAATTTATAATGTTGTTCGGTCTGCAGTTTGCTAGCTGCTGTTACAAAACCTTAATTTTAAATGATCTAGTGGCAGTGCACACAACATGGCTTTGAAAAATAAACACGAAAATAGAAGCTTCAGATCAGGCAATGGAGAGTGCAGATAAATAGAATAGTACATTGATGCAGAGGTTTTGTTGAGCAGGTTTGAGTCATGCGCATCCATACTTGCTATGCAATACAATACAAATTACTTACTTGAAGCAACACCAGTGTGAATGATGATGCAGTTCAAAATAAATATTTAAGTTCTCTTATATGCAAAAGTGCCTTTTTTGCCATTCCCCCTAACATTTTGGAATCCCCCAGCCCCATTGGCTAGAGCAGCGTTTCTCAAACTGGGGGTCCCGACCCAAAAGGGGGTCGCAAGGCTATTGTAAGGGGGGGGTTGCGTGATCACAAAAAATACTGATATAATCTTAAGATCTTTAGCATTACATTTCAGCACATATATGTACTCAATCATGAACAGTAAAGGATGTAATATGAAGCCAGACCTCTCGCCGTGTTTACTAAGTGTCCAGATGTTTGTTTGTTTGTGTATATAGTTGTGTATGAAGCACTAGCTGTGGTAAAACTTACAAAAATGTTCCTTTTTTTGTGTTTCACACCGTTTCTCAATTTGGCACAAATCTTGCACAATGTTATGATTATTTCCACAATCATTGGCGAACTCCTAGAACTGCAACCTGTTGTTTGCGAAAGGTAAGATGCACATTTTTCACCCCCAAAGATGAGACTTTTGAAAGTGGAACTTAAAGAAATTTCTAAATCAGAGGAGTCTAAAGTACCCAGTACTATGGGTGTTAATCGTTTAGAGTTTAAAAAGCGTAAACATTAGTAACGTGTCAAACGCGTTGTGTTTTTTTAAAATTTACTAGTCGCCAATTCGTTTTTTGTTATTTTCTCCCCAATTTAGTAGTGTCCAATTATTTATTTTTTTAGCTCAGCTCACCGCTACCACCCCTGCACTGACTCGGGAGGGGCGAAGACGAACACACGCTGTCCTCCGAAGCGTGTGCCGTTAGCCGCCCGCTTTTTTACACACTGCAGACTCACCATGCAGCCACCCAAAGCTACAGCGTCGGATGACAACGCAGTCCTGGGCAACTTACAGGCAAGCCCGCAGGCGCCTGGCCAGACCACAGGGGTCGCTGGTGCGCAGTGAGCAGAGGACACCCTGGCCAACTTAACCCTCCCTCTCCCCGGGCGGCGCTCTGCCAATTGTGCGCATCCCCCTGGGAGCTCCCGTCCTCGGTCGGCAAAGGAATTGCCTGGACTCGAACCGGCGACGTCCAGACTATAGGACGCATCCGGCACTCCATGAGAGTGCTTAAACTTTGTCAAAAATGTGCAGGTCAGATATTAAGAACAAGAGGGTGTCTGCAAATGACAGCTACTTTCGTTCACTTTTTTTCATTGTTTACTTCCTACCTTCCTACCTGGGCAGCAGTGTGGAGTAGTGGTTAGGGCTCTGGACTCTTGACCGAAGGGTTGTGGGTTCAATCTCTGGTAGGGGACACTGCTGCTTTACCCTTGAGCAAGGTACTTTACCTAAATTGCCCCAGTAAAAACCCAACTGTATAAATGGGTAATTGTATGTAAAAATAATGTGATATATTGTAACAATTGTAAGTCGCCCTGGATAAGGGCGTCTAAGAAATAAATACTAATAAAAAAAAATACCTTTGTCACTGGATATTCCTTATATATACCTTCCAATGGCCAACATGCTTTTGCTCACTCGCATGACTAGCAATGTCGTCTTAGGGAGCTTGAAAGAAGCGAAGCCCTGTCTGTGCATATTTTGATAAAAATGGAGCCCAAAAAGTAAAATGTAGACCGTGCTCTGCAGAGCTTAGTTACAGCGGTAGTATGGGAACAATGTTAAACCACATGAAAATAAAGCAATCCTGTACATATGATGTCTGCTGCTACTGGTGCTGGATCTAGCGCGGGGGAGGTGGGGCCCAGACAAACAATGCAAGCGTATACTAGTAGTGCAGGAAATGCGATAAATCTCAGGCTGAAAATATAACACGGTTGATTATTGAGATGATCGCAATTGACATGCAACCAATTTCAATTGTGAAGGATAATGGATTCAACAAGTTAATGTCTTTTGTTGGGCAAGGTTACAGAGTGCCACGTCAACAAACAATTACTGCACAAATAGAAAAGATCTACACAGACTGCACTGCATCAATCAAGGGGAAAATAGTCCAAGCTGCCTACGTGGCAATTAGAACAGACTACTGGACATCCATTCATAACGAATAATATATAACTGTAACATGCCATTATTTGTCAAGATTGGATTATGCAATCTCATGTTCTTGTCCCTCAACATATGGAGGAGCGACATATGGCAGAGAATTTGAAAAATAAGATAATGTCAGTCTTTTATGAATGGATTGTCGATACATCAAAAGTCAGTGCTTGTGTGCATGATAATGCAGCTAATATTGTGAACGCCATCATTAAATTGTGATTGGGCATCAATGAGTTGCTTAGCACACATGCTGCAGCTTTCAGTCAATAATGGATTTAATTGCAATTACAAGCTTCAAATCAAGTTATTAGAGCATGCAGCATTGTCATAAGAGCTCTACAGGACAAGCAACAACAGATGGGCCTTCCACAACACAAGCTCATCCAACAGTGCAAAACAATGTGGAACTCTGAGGATGAGATCATCTACAGTTTCAAAAATCAAAAGAAAGCCAAATGAGATCTTGGAAAAGGATCCGTTGACTGCGGAGGCAGCGATATTTTTTGCTCTGGGCTCAATACCAAGAGGATGACGATCGGCTAAGTGAAACAGAGGTACGACCAGCAGCCTGCAATCCACATTCATTGTGACCCACTTGAGTGGTGGAAAATGCAATAGGATTCTTATCCAGGGATGGCAAAATTAGCGCAAAGATTTTTTAGCATCCCTGCTACTTCAGTTTCATCAGAGCACACATTTTCTGTTGCTGGTTTGCTGGTAAGCAAACTACGATCACGACTGCAAGCAGACAATGTGAACATGCTGGTATTTCTGAATAAGAACCTGTAACCTGTAACCTGTCCAGTTAAGGTTTACAATTAATCTTGCTGCTCTTATTACAAGATTAAAATCGACAATGTACAACATGCATACTTTGGTACAGTATTATAATAAAGTATTTCTGATCTACACTTTTACACAGTGTTTAAAGTGGTTTGAAAGGTGCCGGTATGCCAGCAGGGGGAGTCGAGGACTGGTTTTGGGGCGGGCGGTGGATTCCTCTACAATCTTAAATATGGCGCTATAATTGCAGACACAGAAGTCAAACATTTTCATGCAAAACCAAAGAGATGTGGGTGTCATGTTGTACAGCAGTATAATACTTATGTATAATGTTGTATATTGATTGTCGGTGTCCTACATTGAATTGTGTTTATAATTCAGTGCTAAGTGTGGAGGTCTTTTACCCAGTTCATGACCTGTAGGGTTACTGTAGTTGGACCTAAAGTAAAAAATACAGCCATGTACCAATATTAAGACAATATCAAATGTGTACTGTACAGCTCTAGTCAGTGGTCAATGTTTGACCCTGAGCAAGTCACTTAACCTCCTTGTGCTCCGTCTTTCGGGCGAGACGTAGTTGTAAGTGACTCTGCAGCTGATGCATAGTTCACACACCCTAGTCTCCAAGTTGCCATGGATAAAGGCATCTGCTAAATAAACAAATAATAATAAGTAATAATTCAAGAAAACATTAAATACAAGCATTTAGTGAACATTAGCCACTAGTTAATATATGACAAAGACCAAAATGCACAATCAATAGTAGTTAAACAATCTTTATACAAAAACTCAAGCTATTTCAAATATTTTTTCATGACAAAAGTATTGGCACACTTACATTAAGTCTGTAAAAATGTAATGGAACTAAATTACAAATATATTCATTGATTGAAAGCTATTACACAGTAATTAAGCTGCATTATAAACTCAATAGCAAGAAACAGGCAATTATTTCCAACATCTGTTTGAAGAAGAATATTTGGGCAACACAGCAGATGGTCAAGACCAATTGGATTCACATTTGAGAAAAGTACTATTTGCCAACAACAAAGGAAATTGCTACAGAAGAGTATCAAAAGAAATATGGAATACCAAAATCCACAATCAGAGCAATAATCAAGAAGTACCACAGAAACTCTTGAGAAGTGAGACATCCTAAGAAAATTACGGGTACAGCAAGTAGGAGAATCATTCAAGCAGCTTAAAAGAAAAAAAAGAAGATTTACAGTAAAAAGCATCAGGCACAATAGTGCACGAAAGAACTGCACAAATGCACCTGAACACAGAAGAGTATAAATATGAACAGGAATCTGAAGCATTCAACAAAATTCTCTGGACCAGTGAGACTAAAATATAAACTTTCCCAAAAAAGGAGTTCAGCATGGAGGAGGTTCAGTCATGATATGGGGGTGTTTTAGCAGTTCAGGGTCTGGAGACATTCATGGAAGTAAAAAATCAAATGAATGCAGCCATGTAGCAATACATTCTACAAAGTACAATGATACCATCTGCCCGTAGGCTGATTGGTAAACAGTTTATCTTCCAACACGACAACGGCCCAAAGCATAGGGCTAAGACAACACTGGAATTCTTGAAGACAAAAGACAAAAGTTCTGGAATGGCCTTCGTAATCGCCAGATTTCAATCCAACAGAAATGCTTTGGACCAATGTTAAAAAAAGCTGTAGCCACGCACTGTGTATCCAATCTGTCTGGTCTGAAGGAAATATGCAAGACAGAATGGGCCAAGATTTCACCAACAAGATGTAGGCCAATGAGCTGTTTAATTACTATAAAATGTCTGAAATCTGTAATAAAAACAAGAGGACACACAAAATAAGATGGTGTCAATATTTATTTCAATCAAAAGTATTTGTTCATGACTTTTTTTTATATATAAATGATTGTTTATTTAAAATTACTAGAAATTGTGTTTCTTTATTTTATTAAATGGTTTAAAAGTTTACCAAATGCTTAATCTGTTACCTTGAATTATGGTATATTAAGCATAGGGAGCCAACACTGTTGTCTGCGACACACACACACACACTTATAGTGCTCATTTTATTTGAAAATGTATAAATCATTGCAATGAAATAACTTTTTTTTTTTTTTAAACTGCTCCCCTTCTAAAATCGGGAGGTTTCAGCTGAAGTACCCTTTACAATTTTCGCTCACTGAATGGTACCACAGTTGCAATGAAAGGCAGAATAATCTGATTAACACATTCTTTCCTGGTTATTTATACTTTCTCACAACAGTCTGGGGCTAACTGCGGGTTTAAGACAGAATACCAAACAATAGGCTTAATTCTTAACTTAATTGCATGTCTTTGGATGCACAGAATTAAGACAGTATTTAGGAATCGCGTATTCGCTTTATATTCGGCAGTCATTATACAATGCACTGTAAATGTTTATCACATTACCATTTACTTCCCACCTCAGCATAATTGTGTGTGCCATTTGAAATGTTTACAACATCAAAAACTTTACCTCAAGATAGAACTAGAATATCTAAACAATGACATGCTTAATAAAGGGACTCCATATAACTTTGTCACTTTGCACTTTGTTTTCTTCCTTCGTTTTTGTTTTGCACATAACAAATGCATCCATTTCAAACACAGACAACAATCAACCAGCCGCTACTGCTGTTACTAAAATGTAGCCGCGGTAATAAATAAAACAAAAACCGTCAAAGTATGAGTTGTGATTAGCCTACTAATTATGTTTACTGGGGCATTTACACTTCTAAAAAACACTGTGCTTCACTGATACGACAAGTTGAAAACAGCAAAAATCATGGACCAGCGCAAACCGCTCTCCATAGGCACAAATCGGCAGACGCCTGCTTCACCTATATTAATGTGATATTGCATATTTGTTTTCATCTGCGGTTCACTTTAAGCTGCTAAAACAAAGATTACAAAAATTATACACAGTGCTTTAGAGAATATACAAAAGCGTTAAAACATTGTTTTTCTTTTTTATATTTGTGCATTTCCGAGTCGTCTTGTGTACCCCCTATGACCCTTAGGAAGTACCCCCAGGGGTAAATGCAGTAGAGAAATGAAATCAACTTAACACCTCGCGCACTACCTTAGCCACAGGCTACCGATAACAAAATAAAAATCACGCTTCTGCATTGTACACATTACTGTACAATGAAAATACATTCTAAATACTAAATTATTATTTAGTGCATTTACTTTACTGTAGCCAACTTAGTACATAATTAACTCAAAATAATTTATGTTGCCACATTATGATACTATACAGTACCTTACATATACTGCACACTTGAAATTATTATTTTTTTTTAATTTACATAGACCATTTTACAGTGTACGTGTGGCTGCAAGTGACATAGCCTACCAGTTACTTTTTTTTTCTTCTTCAAAACAAATTAAATTGCTTTACCATCAAGTTGAATAAACCTGTTGAATAATGTTACGTTAACATATTTAATATATACCCCTTTGTAGTTTTCCCCAGACAATGAAAAACTGCCCCCCTCCCCGCGATTGCAGTTACCAGGATCATGAGTAAATGACCCAGTGTTGTTAGTGGTGGAATTGGCAAACTCATTACTCAATAGGATTTTAAGGTTGATTTTAAGTGCTGCAACTTTTTTTTTTTTTTTTTTTTTTTTTTTTTTTTTTAAATCAAGAACAAACATTAGGATTATTAAAAGTACCAAAAACTAAAAATGATGCATTAAATCCAATAAATTGCCAAACATCACTTCTCTGTCCTCCTTTTCCTTTACCCCCAAAAAATGACCAATCTTTTTTCTTCTATAAAATATGTATACTGTAGCTTTAATTTTTAAATCTGAAAAACTGATGGGACTTGTCCAACGCAAGTCCAGAGGCCGAAAGGTTTGAATGCTAGCAAAGTGTTGACATTGGCTACCTACAGTACTAGCACTAATAAGTGCATAACATAATCAATGTTTTAATGCAAACTAGCAATAGTAGGACTTCAAACTTTGATGAATCGATTCACCAATATGTAAAATCTGTAAATGTAAAGCTGGATGACCAATACATTGATGCTTCTCTACCCAATCCACTGTATGCACAGTACTGCAAGTGTGACTTTCTATGAACAAGTTCCTTTCCAGATTTTAAAACTTCATTACACATTTTGTAGACATGTAAAACTACCAGCTGTAAGGTAAACAGCAACATTTAAAACAATGGGTGGGCCAACTCTACATAAAGAAATATTGGTATATTTATAAAAATATATAATTATTATAATAATAATAATAATAATAATAATAATAATAATAGACCAGGACAACAACTAATGGAGGACTGCCAAACAATCGGAGCACCATTAGAATGCTGGTAGGATAACCTTTGAATCCACAAACACCACCCCCGATGAGCGCAACATCACAGCGCATTATCCAGTCATACTGCAATGTCCAATTTAACACAACCTTACTGGACTTGCGGTCCACTGTTCAGCATGTCCTTTCTAGTGCTTAACTTTTTAATCAAAGCCATGTTACAGTAATAGCAGCTAGGTTATAAGGCTACAATATCCTTTAAGCAGAGGCTTCATCAGTGATTAGCTGTTAACGTTTGTGACAAGAACAGCAGTGAAGCATGAGCCTGCAATCTGGGTTTACAGGACATTATTATTGACAAGCATGCCTTGCCTTTTAAAACAGTATGCTGGGACAAATATCTGAATATGCGAACAAGCACTGCTTAAAATACATTCGGTGACAAAAAAAAAAAAAGACTGTGCATGTAGTCTTATATGTAATTCAAAAGGAAACCGATCCATAAATGACAAACACCCATTCTACTGTGCATTAATAGGTCATTTCATAGAATACCAGGTTTATTTTACTCCCAAGATATTCCTTTACAGTAATATCATACAAATTATCCTTTTTTTTTCCCCCCAGCCATTTAAGAATATTTGACCATGAAAAACCCATGTTCGTCCAAACAAAAAATCCTGTAGCTAGCCAGTGCACCAGAAATCAGGTCTACCCAGCATGAAGTCACAGGATGTAACCTGTAGTGTTGAAATAAATAGTCATGTAAAGTGTGTTTCAACTAATGCATCAATTATGTTACTGGACAAACATTGTAGTGCAGAGACAAATATCCAAATATTCAAACAAACATTTGACATGTATTCAAAGGCAAAAAAACGTGCTTTGCCTTGCACCGATTTCCCACCATGACAGATTCTAAAATGGCAAGTGAAAAGAGACCTCTGTTTGATGTGTGGGTTTAAATATATATATATATATATATATATATATATATATATATATATATATATATATATATATATATTATATATATATATATATATATATAAAATAAATAAAAAAGGAGGATCAACACAGTTGCACTTGACCCTCCATTTAAAAGTTTGACAGCAAAAAGTAAACAGACCACACTAGTAAGCGCCCGCATAGTGATTTCTGGGAAGAGCGTCAGAATCAAAAGGAACAGACCCCGGTACGTCACTCAGAAATGCCCAATATATATTGATGTGATTTTATGTGAAATGTAATAAGAAACAACAAAAACTATTTGTTTTTCATTGTACAACGCCTTTTCCACATTTGCTTTATTTGAACATGTCCTTTGTGTTCATCACCTGCAACATTAAGGCACATTTTGACAGGATGCAAGGTGACTCTTAGCCACGGACGGTTTACTTGGCGCCATGACCAGTGCTGCGATGTTTGACCTTGGCATTGGAAGACAAATGTAACATGACCAATAAGTTGCCACCAGTTCCATCAAAACATTACACACAAAAGACAACATTCCTCCACCCAGGAGAGCAACCGCCAAGAAAGGGAGTTAAAACCAAGCCTCGCCCAGGACAACTGGATGCTGCTAGAGACTGGAAAATGCTGGCAGATGTTGGTCAACGGCTTATTTTTCCACCTGAGCTTGCCACCACTAACCTTTGACCAGATATTGTCTTGTGGTCTGGATCAGCATGCCTTGTTCACCTGGTAGCGTTAACAGTGCCATGGGAGGATGCTGTAGATGAGGCATATGAGAGGAAGAAACTGCGGTATGCTCAACTAGCCGCTGAAGCGGAACAGCAAGGATAGAGAGTCCGGGTTTACCCAGTGGAAGTGGGTTGTCGAGGATTTGTGGCACACTCTACAACCCGGTTTCTCAGAGACGTTGGATTCAGTGGCCAAGAGTTGCGTCGAACTTATCTCAAGCAGCAGAGAGGAGCAGCGACTGGCTGTGGTTGAGACGGAAAGATTCTGGTTGGGGATCTCAAGCACAATAGAAAGAAAGAAACACTGACATACGGGTAAGTAAGCTGGGCTGAGTTGAGTGGGGGACGGAGGGGGGTTATGCTGGGACGCCAGAATTGCCGCCGAGGCCCTCTTGAGGTGTCGTGGGCTAGTCGACGAAACACTGAGGATGGAAGGTGCCCACTTGAAGACCCCAGAGATGTACCCTACTTAGCTCAATCCAGACGGTTGTCATGCTGATGCGCTGGGGAGACCGCACTGTGGTTGATCCCCGGAGCCAGCATCGCAGCCGTTGTGTGTGCTGATGTGCTAGGGAGGCAAAAATAAGCTGATCCCTGGAGCCAGCATTACACTTCAACCATCAACACCAGGCAGAAGGACATCTACATCATCATATGGAAGGAAACGCAAATGGATGGAGACACAGATGGATCACATTAGTTCACTGTAACGCTACGTCTTAGTTGGTGCTTATATTGGCAAGGGCCGAGTTCAAATCAGCATGAAGTTAACATCTACTCTCATGTAATGGAAATCAAGTTAAAAATTATACAGTTTTTGTTTGCCTGTTCAGCTACAAAAAGGCATAAATAAACCTCAGTAATTATGTTATTACTTAATGGCCACTGTTTACTGCAAAGAAACAGCAAGGAATTGTACTTTCTTCCCCCCCCCTTTAATACGGTGTTACATATAGTGGCTTTGATTGGGTTTTGCTAATGAATGAATATTCAAATATTTGTCTGAATTTTGAAAAGGCTATCAAAACATGAAAATACCATGTTTGTCCCAACACTAAAAAAGTGTCTACTTCACACAGTTCTATAAGTTTATTTTATGTTGATTGAGAGTTTTGAAGCTATAGTATGTCGGCATGCTGTGTGTAAGATACTTTAAAACAGAGTCCAATAAAATTAAATCTGCCAGCTATAGATATGGAGTATCAATAATCAGAATTGTCCTCCCCCAAAAAACAAAAGAAAAGAAAAATCAATTGTTGCATCCCTACAGTCAAGTAATACTGGGAAGCATGCCAGGTAAAACAAATAAGCATGGCCTTCAAAGTTTAGTTGCATATGCAATGATTCTAGCTTTACAGCCAACTGAAGCACTGTACACGCTTACCAGTATATTAAAAAAATATTAATATCTTTATTTTTTTATATAGCGCCTTTCATAGTGGACCACCATCACAAAGCGCTTTACAGAGGTAGGCTGTGAACTGTCCCTTACAATAGGACATTGATTTAACACACACAGGATGGAGTACAAGGAGGTTAAGTGACTTGCTCAGGGTCACACAGCGCGTCAGTCAGTGGCAGAGGTGGGATTTGAACCAGTGACCTTCTGATTACAAGCCCTGGACTTTAACCACTGGACCACACTGCCTTCTTGGGCCAATAGAATCTTTGGCGTTTGACTGCTTCAGCACAAAGCTGCACAATCATGAGCTGACAGACCAGATTCATTTATATGCTCATAGAAAGGGGATATATTTATATGCTCATAGAAAGGGTACCAAAAACAAACTGCAAGAACAATAGCTCCTGAGTGTGGTACTGCATTATAAAAAGGCGATCATTACTGATGCATTCATTTTTGAATTGCAAAAAACCCAGTGAAGTTGTCAGCTACTGCACGTAAACTACATGCAGCAGCAAGACAAACTGTAGATAAAAAATAAAAAAAATGTTGTGGCAAACAAAGAGCTGATTCACTGCTGATAAGTGGCTTCTCTTATCACATAGGGAATTTGCTCTGCAGCTTACTGTATATAGTATGTGGGACTGAACTCAAAACTAAATAGAGAATAATGAATGTGAATAACAAAAAAAAACAACAAATGTCCTACTTATAAAACAGGTTACATCAATGTAAATGTACAAGCTGATTTTATCTGGAATTTACTCTGAGCAGTGCAACAGAGCTGTACTCATTATGTATAATTGGATAGCGGATACCAGGATATTAGATGTACTGTAACATTTTTATACCCATCACAAAAATCAGCCATCTTGACCCAATCCCAGACTGAACATGCTTACAGTTATACCATACCATACAACACTCTTATTTTTAAACTGCTAGGAAGAAATTAGTATTTAACATCCCAAAGAATTCCCTAATGTGTACTAGCTTTCTACACAACAAATTATATTGAGCCTATGGAGGAAAAACAATATAGGCATATTTTTCCAATGTGATGGGATCTATATTTGTCACCTACATGATGACTGCTTTAATGAATTCCCAGGAAACAAATTGTAACTTTGATTGCAAGGTGACAATATGCTGGCAAATTGGGACCGTCAGGATGATAAGGGGACTACAGGCACAACTTTTGTACTATTCCTTAAATTAAACCTATGAACAATGATTACATTCTAAAATTCAGAACACCATTATGTACCAGTACTTCGTTAATGAGTATAATACAAAGTGATAGGCTTCAGATTTGAGCCTCAGTTTGACAAACAACAAAACAAATAAAAAAAAAAGTTTGTTATAGTACAACTCAAATTAAAAACATTTTTGTATAAAGAAAGTTCATAGTTACCTCCAACAGGTTGTGTTTTCAACCTTGAACAAAGTCCTGAAACATCTCCATAACAGTCCTCTATTTTACGTAATCCCTCTGTTCCCCGTAGTTCCATAAGATCTCGCAAATCTTTAACTGTGACTCCAAACTCTCCATCATGGTTGGCCTCTGCCACAGAGTTCTTCACACCACTGTATGAATTATTCGCCATTTCTCCTGGCCTATGTACAACACTTGTGATGAGGAAAATGTCCTTCCACAATGGAGAAAGAAATCCTTAGTAAATGTAAAACAAATATTTCCAGCAAGAGTCCCTCAAAGATGCAGACTATCAGCTGGCGGGATGCATAATGTGGACAAATTCATAGCCATTTTATCAACTGTCAGGGCTATTCTTCCATATTGACAGATGTGTTTTCACTGCTCTGCTGGATCTACAAAGATCTGAGGAAAAAGAGAAAGAAAAAATTAAAGTTACAACAAGGTCACAGGTAATACATCCAAGTCGGGGTCCTCCAATTGAGATGGCTACTGGTCTTGACCACATGTCCTGTCCAAATTATCCTGAGGCATATTCACTTTTTCAACATATATTAGCAAAGGGACAGGGCCTATTTTGAAATAAGCATGCATTTCCAAAGGAATACCCTTATTAAATATCTAAAGTTAAATAAACAACAACAACAACAGGTGAGTATACTACTCCAAGGAGAACAACAAAGCTACAGCTGAGCTCTGAAAATAGCGTGGGTATATGTACTACCAGATACTAGCACTTTTTAAATATGAAATGGTATACTTTGAGGACAAATAATCAGGACTAATTTGAGGAACACCATGGGAACCAGTATAGTATCATAGCACCTAGCTAGATTACACAAGAAAGACATGGCCATTCAGCTGCTTGTATCAAAAAGGTTTTTGCTAAGTTACTGCACACAACATATTTCTTAAAATACAACAATGGAATAGACTGTCCACATTTGCCGCTATAGAATCCCAAGTCAGTATTATACTACCTTACCTGATGATACTGTGGCATTTGACTGGTTGACACATGTTTGATTTCTTTAAATAATAATTCATTAAACTTGTCGCTCAATTGCTTTAGGCTTGTAGAATGCAATGCAAAAACACTCCCTCTCATTCGTAAGTATAAGCAGCCCCTGACCAATCTTTCAGTTTGCTTTTCACTCAGAAGTTAGTTATTTCCCCCCTCCCCCCGATGGACTCTCACTTCACGGCTTTCAAAACTGAATCAGATCGACCAGTCCCTTGGAATGTGTCGCAATTAGGGAGAGTTGAGAGAAAGAGAGAAGCAATTTCTGGAGGTCCTTTAACACTACAGTGTTTGGTGAAATGTGCATTTCCTTTTCCACGAAGCCTGCATAAAAAGGGATGTATCTAGAATGATATTCAGCAGCAGAATCCCAAGTGCCCCATTGTGTTATGCATGGCTCAGGTGGCAACTTTTCTGATGATAAATGTTGGTCTGTTGTTGACTTTCAAGAGTGGTCCAAAGATAAATTGTAAGTTGTGCAAAATAAATTATACCCATCGGTGTACAGAACACCAGGTGGATATTGTTGCGTGCATTCGTTCAATGAAATGCTTTTTGATTGCGATGTCTCCATGTTTAGGTCTCTCGATTTTTCTTTTAACGCATCAATTTATTCAAACTATCATTTATACTCATCAAAATTAGCTTTTATTTTTCTAATTCATCAAAGTGTAATGTGTTGATTTCTTATTGTGAATTTGATTACTATAAATGGAGTGGCTGCAGGGACATCTAGGGGATAGCAGTTGAATTACAATTGAAAAAAAACGGTCGTGTAAAACGCAGGACCCTAATTATAGGAAAAGGCTTGCTAAACAATTCTCAGGAAAGCCTCTTGCTTATCTAATTATACAATCTAAGGCTTCAAAAAAAAAAAAAAAAAAAAAAAAAATCTATAGCCCTGGTTTGGCTTGATGCATTCAAAACTCACCCAGAGCAGAGGAGAGCAAAACTAAAAAAATCTAAAAGCAAAACTAAAAAAATCTCCAAACTTTCCTCATAGCAACTATTTTGTGCAGCCTGTATTCAATCAAATATCCAGCATAAAACACAACAGCTGTCATCCTGTAAAAACAGGATTCCATTTGTTAAATTTCTTGGAATCACAACCAAGGAATGTACAATGCATCCCACCCACTCTGCCGGATTCCCACCCACTCTGCCGGATCCCCCCCCCCCCCCCTCTCTCTCTAAGCTGGCCGTCAACTGGACCTCACCTTCTCCAGGGCCTGATGCTCCTCCACCCTCTCTGTGACCCCTCTGGACCTCTCTGATTACTATTTTATCTATTTTTTTCTCCGTCTCTCCCCTCTCCCTCCTCCACCTACCCCCACTGTCACCTCCCGTCGTAACCTCTGCTTTCCTGTCTAACCACTCTCTGCTCTACTCTCTCCAATCTGGTTTCCGCTCTGCACGCTCCACTGAAACTGCTCTCCTGTCTGTCACTAACTCGTTAAACTCTGCCTGTGCTGCCTCCTCTCTCCTAATTCTCCTTGATCTCTCTGCTGCCTTTGACACTGTCAATCACTATTTTCCTATCCTCTATCACCGATCTGGTAATCTCTGGCAGTGCTCTGGCCTGGTTCTCCTCCTACCTCTTCGACCTCAATCTCCACACCTCATCCTCTCTTAATAGGAGTCCCCCAAGGATCAGTCTTGGGTCCTCTCCTGTTCTCTTTAACCCGCTCCCTCGGCCCCCTCATCGCATCCTACGGTTTCTCATACCATTTCTATGCTGATGATGCTCAAATCTTCCTCTCCATCCCCCCTCTGACCTCACCATCACCTCCCGTATCTCTACCTGTCCGTCTGCTATCTCCTCCTGGATGCACTCGCATCAACTCAAACACAACCCCTCTAAATCTGACCTCCTTTTCTTCCCCCTCCTCTGATCCATCTCCATTCCTCTGGAATCTACCACACGCTCTCCCTCCTCCTCAGCCAAGAACCTCAGAGTAACCCTGCACCCCGCCTCTCCTACTCCCAGCACATCTCCACTCTAGCACGCACCTGCCGATTCTTCCTGAGCAACATACGAAGAATCCGACCCTTCCTCACCAACTACTCCACGCAACATCCAGGCCCTTGTACTCCCACCTAGACTACTGCAACACCCTCCTGGCCGGCCTCCCTGTGTCCGCCACCCATCCACTCTAGCTCATCCAGAACTCCGCTGCTCGCCTGGTGTTCTCTCTGCCTCGCTTCTCCCACGCGACTCCACTGCTCCGCTCACTCCACTGGCTCCCAATCACCATTCAAATCCAGTTCAAGACTCTTGTACTTGCCTACCGATGCCTTGACCAGATTGCACCCAGCTACCTCCAGACCCTCATCTCTCTCCCTACACCCCCACCCGACCTCTCCGCTCCGCCTGCACTAGAAGACTGGCTGTACCTCCTCTATGCTCCCCTGCTTCCAGAGCCGCTCCTTCTCCACCCTCGCCCCACAGTGGTGGAACGACCTTCCTATAGATGTCAGGACTGCCCAGTCCCTGACCACCTTCCGGCACCTCCTCAGGACACACCTCTTCAAACACCTGTACAACTCAACTCTTCCTTTCTGGACAATATAGCACTCTGCTTTTAATGCACTTTAACTTTCACTTATCTGCTCCCTATTATACTGTATTTAATCTTGCACTTAACCCAATCTGTATATTTTGTATTTTACTTGCACTCGTATCTAACCCTGACGCAACTATCAACACTTACCTGCTCTTGAACTGCCCCTATATAAAATGGTACTGTGTTTTGGATTTGCTCTTATTAGGACTGAAGTCATTGTATTTTGTATCTTGCTCTTAATTGTACTGTAATTCTTGATATGTATTCTTTGTATACAACTGTAAGTCACCCTGGGTAAGGGTGTCTACTAAAAAAGAAATACATTATTATTATTATTATTATTATTATTATTATTATTATTATTATTATATGTCAATGTTTCAGGTGAGAAATACTGTACAGTAAGGGGTAATATACCAAATTCCCTTTTAATGCCCACTCTTCAAGTTAAACCATTGATCAAACCAGGGTCATTCCATACCAACTCAACCCAACCGTCTCCAATTTTGCTAGAAAAATTCACATGGGGGTTTTTGGGCCTGCTGAGTTCAGAAATGCTAATCATTTTTTTTTTTTTTTCCCCCTTAGAGCTGTGACCTGGCAAAGGTCAACCTAAAATGAAAAATCACCCTGGGCTCACTTAGACGCTATCATCATGTGTAGCACCTTGTTCGTCTCATAATGAATAGGGCTTTCAAGGGAAAAAAAAATACCAGGAGCACCTAACTAACTTTTGGCAACTTGCCAGACAGCCCAACCCTTTATGCTGTAGGGGAATGCGGGTCCTAAAATGTTAGTATTGCTGCAAGAACCTTAGGGACCACTCTTCCAAATTTTGTGAAACACTTCTGGTTTCAAGTCCCCCCTCTAAAATTTGAATTTTTGAAGTTGAAGTTTAGGCCGAAATAACTCATGTGTGGGGGGTGCTGATAACAGACAAGAATCAAACAAAACATTTTGGTACCCGCAGATTTTTGATTTTTGAAGTTGCATTCAAGTATTGCTCATGGCCACTTTGTGGAGGCTAAAGTACCACATAGTCCCAACCGAACTGCAGTTGTTCAATTTTGCATTGTCTGGGGTTAAATCTAAAATAAAGTGACGGTGTGCTTCCAGTGGCACTAGCTTGGAGCTGAGAGATTATGAACTTGCATTACAAAAGCTAATCATGTTTTCTTAAATATTGGCCACACATTAAGAATGAATTCTGGTTGAATACCACAGGAATAACACCTGAATATCACATGCACTTCCTCTTCTGAAGTAATTTATTTTGAATTCAGTCTTGTTAAATTCATGTGGATTTAATTACCTGTATTCATTCCATGTTCCTTTGTAACAAATGATCACATGTATATGGCATGAATTCATACATGCATGAATTAACACTTTTCACAATCTCACTTCACAATTAATTATGAATTTGTAGTGATTAAAGTGTTACCGATATATCTTCATCAAAGGCTTTCTGTAGCATGTCGCACATTGCAAGAATCCATATTCTGTCATTTAAGTGTGCCAAACAACCAAGTGCCAAAGGTACTATCTTTAAACTGTACAGTGTTTTGCAATCTGAAGTCTACTGCATTACTGCATAAAAAAATAAAAAAAACCCCAAAAAAAACAAACTAACCATGCTTTTTGCTAAATGCAGACAGACCCTGAACTGCATTGTTTTAATAACTGCCCAACCATTCCAAAACTGTCACTGCTTCAATACCCAGGAGTTCACAATACAATGTTCTGTGGTGTAACTTACTAAAGTAGTGCATTAAAAACTCTGTTGCTTAATTAATCGATTATAGCTATAGTAAGTTATGTGGCATAGACAGCATGACTCCTGTGCAAACAGTTGTGCTGGAATGAAACCATTAATCTCGATTTGACTGGCAGCATTAATTGAAGTATAGGTGGTTGATTTCAGAAAAAGGATATAGATCCACTTCCAATGATGTAAAAATACACCACATTTCCACATTAAAAGAATATCGATTGCGCCTTCATTTAGCTTTTTCCAGTGTTTCTGATGCAAGTGTCCAAACCAAAGATGAGCGAACAGCAAACATTTGCTAAGCATGAGTTTCAGGTTGCAGAGCAGGTCACTTGTCACAACAGTGGAAAATCATTGTGATCAGTGACTCAGAACAGACATAGCTAGCATGCTACTGTAGCACAGGAACATATTTTCTTTTAACTCTTTCCTTGATCAGTCAAGTGAGTATCTGAAGTGATCTACCTGCTTCAGGTACTATTAAAAAGGCATTTCAAGCAGCTGAAAAGACCGGTGTAACCGGAAAGTTTACTTAATGTTTAACCTGCCACTTCTAAGTAAATGTGCAAAGAAACAGCATGGAGTTACAATAGAACAGCGCATATGGAGTCAAAAAGAAAACACGGACAAATTAAAGTGAACCTTTATAATCCATGTTATTAAGCACTTTCAAAATAAGACTGATGAAGTGGTGTTCAACAATTCTGACCACAATAAATGAGTTGTTTGAAGCATCCGGTCAAGGGGCAGTGTGTCCTGAAATTCTAAGATACCAGTTTGTTCTGTTGTTCAATAAAAGGCAATGCTTCCAGTACTAGCTGTTGGCAAACTAAATTATTTTGCATGCCAGGACTTCTTCACAGAGTCAAGGACAGCAATTCCAGGGATCCCTTACTTCTGGGTTGCGGATGGAATTTTATTTTTAGCCACCCCTGTGCAATACCTTCTTTATTCTGGCAGTGCTTGAAACAATATTCTGTGAATATGTAACTTGCTTATTATACTGTATTACCTTTTTTGAAAACGAGGCCTGAATTCTCCTGCTCAACCCAAGAAAACTCCAGTAAGTCTACTGCTTCAAACCAAGTATTCAAGGTTACTGTACCACTGTTGAACAAATCAGTATTACACTATATCAATTTAAATTTTAATCCATGACCCACAGAACTATCCACGGGTTACTCAACTACAAGGGTATATCTAACATGGGATACATTTTTGTGGAATGACATGCTTCCAGGACTATATCCTATATATCTTCTATGTGCTGCTTACAGTATTTCTCAAACTGAAGCCTAGCAGAGTTGTCTGAAGGTACTGGAAAATGCACACAATAAATACCCTGCCCAGCTGTGTACCAGTTACTGTCAACGAATTGAGTAAACTATAGAGAAATAAGAGAGGTTGCAGGCTAAAATGTTTACGTCTCTCCAAAACACTAAGGAGGGCAGACTTCACAGGCCACATACTGTACAGTAGCACTATGACCAATAGGGTGCAGAATTATTTAACTGTTCATTTTAATGTTTTTAAAATGGAGAGGTCATAAGGAAAAACTTTCCAGGACATTTAATTTCATGAAGCCCTCAGTAACACAGGAACATGCTCTAGTGATAACAGCTTTTAATCTTTTCCAAACACAAGTCATTTTTCTTTTATCTTAAAATGTTATCATCAAAATTAATAGCAAACCCACGAACAGGACACAGAATATGGTCTTACTGTAAAAGATACTTGCAAAGCCCTGTGGTAGTTTTAATAGTTTTCTTTTTTTTTCCCCTCAAGGATGTTTAATGACACCTACTGCACTATATTAAGGGAATGTTAGTCATGTGGTAGTCTTCTAAATGGAAAACTTGCTTGTGTAAAAGACCAAGGTTTCACATAAACATCATAAACATGCTACAGTACTCTACATTCCCTGAACTGCATACAGTACCTACATGACGATATAGTTGTATTCATTGAAGATAATGCAAACCTAAGCGGCTATGAAAAGTCATGTAAAGTTTTGATTAAAATATGACAGCAAAAAGTGAAACGCATCTCTGCAGCCGCGGCACACTGGAAGGGACGGCTGCTTTTACTAGCAGAAGCTTGGCCACGTAATTCATAAATTGTAACCAACAGCAAATAAAAAAAAAAAGAGAGATCAAATTATTTCCATGTGAATAGGCCATAATGTTAATGTCTTTTTCAAACTTTTTTTTTTACCCTTTGGACAGTGGGGTTGATTTTACACAAAACAAGGCAAAGGCTAGTGACGGCAGGAATATGAAAATTGGAGTGCGATATTTAAATGCCAATGTATTTATCAAACTTGTTAAAACATTGGGATTTATTGGAATTCATTTTTTATACCATGTTCTATAAAAGAGAACTTATTGTTCCTTTAAACTGTTACTGCGAGGGAAGCTGTATGTATTTAAGCATTTTAACTCGATAAATGATCGATAATCTTCGGTAGAATTTGCACAATAAATCTATGTCAACGTCAGGGTTCGGTTTACAACACTAGTATCAAGATCTAAGATTCTAAAACTTTGCAAGTCTATCTTACCAGTTAGGCTAATTGGTTGGTGGAAATTTTTTTTTAGAAAATCTATGTATAACCTGCATAATCTTTTAAAATGCAGCGCCATTTATTTCTGGCACCTACCATAAAGAAAATCACTATAAAGGTTGCACTGGTGTAAAAATCGCTCCCCCCCTTTTTTGAGACTTCAGTTTTAGGAAAACACCTTTTTTTGTGTGTTTACCCCCTACATGCTCAGCACCAACACTTAAAGAAAAAAACAAAACGAAATAACCCTTGTTTGCAACATTTTATTCTATTAATAATTTGACAGCTGTTTTTTGTTAAACTGCCAATAGAAAATCTACTCTTTCAAAATAATTGGTTAAAGTAAAATTTAAGTGGAATGTCAAAATACACCAACGTAGATCTAACACTACTACTGTAAATCCATGGAGTAACAGTGTAAACCACTAACAAATGGAACTTAAATTTAAAAAGTAATTAATAGTTCACCAGTAAGTAAAATCATCACATCTGTATTAACCGATTTTCTTTAACCATGAATTTGTCTGTTTCGTCTCCAGTCACGTACCCTTTTTTCAGCATTGCAATTGCCATGCTTTGGCAAATTCAACAACTCGCAATTTCAAACCTGTTGTGTTGCATTTTCGTTTTTTTGGCTGACCGTCCTATTTTATCCTGTCTCAAAGACACATGCATTTTAATATTGCACTGCAGTTACAACAGAAGACTTAAAGTTTACTCAGCTTTCTAACTATTAGCAGTTTGCTACGGATCCCAGGAGCGGGTTCAGTCTAACTGTTGACAAATCAATGGTTCTGGAGGGAGAGAATAAGGAAATTCATAAATATGGGACAGCTATTGTGTTAACAGAAGCTATTTTTAGTTTTGAGATAACTAATGAAATTAATTAGAACAGTGGTTTTGTGTTTCTACCTAGCAACACGATCTCAATGTCGTAGATCCTGAAAAGATAAGTGATTAAAATGGTGCATTCTGGATGGTTTACGCATGCGCTAGACTAGTAGTGGTCTGCTTGTAATGTCTGAAAAAAAAAAAAAAAAGAAAAAAAAGTGCTCCATTAGTACAATGAAGGAGCTTTACTTCAGCACTGTTCACATCAAGGCAAGATCAACACTAAGAAAAAAATATTTTTGAAGCACCAAGGCCCCTACAATACAAGCCTGGCTGAATAAGAGTGTGGATTTGGTGACCGCACCTTTAATTGTGTACAGTTGTAATGGGAAACATGCTGCAGCTCCCATGCCCAGCATTAGTCCTGATCTGACAGCATGCAACACAGTCAGCTCTTAAGGATTACATGTTACCGTTTATTTTTCACTAAAAAAATTGAAATTGCAGCATGTTTGTTCTGCTATTTGATATTAAATACACCACAGCAAGCACATCGTCATATATTTTAGATATTTTCATTGGCACAATACGAGCTACATTTATTGAATGGCTTTTTTTTTTCTTTTTTTTTTTACTGCAGTTAAGTAACCTGCAGTACATTTCAATTTTTAAATTCCCTAAATATTTAGTTTTTTCCTCTCCACAGTTCATTCTTAATTACAGTCCCAAGTATTTCTATGTGTTCTGTTTTCACCTTACTGGTCAGTTTGAGAAATAAACTTTGTTTACCCTGCAACAGCTGACCTTGCTTTAGTACAAAACTCATGGCATGGTAATGTCTCAAATTACCGTGCCTGCTTCTTTGGCTGAAGAGATATTATCAGACCTTCATCTAACTAGGTAATCTGCTGTGCAATTAAATCATGCTTAAACTCCTGATGGTAAACAATGTTGCGGCTGCTAAAGAAGATGTAACAGACGAAAAAATCTGGTTTGTTACTCAAAAGTTTATTTAGGCACTCTATGATTTGACTGGCGAAAGATAATGTTGGCTTATTGGAGTTCACAAAAACTTTTCAGCTTGGTATGGTAACTTTCACTTCCTTTATTCAATTATTGAGCTTTTTGCTGCATTACAACCCTTCATTAATTATTTTCTTTAATTTTTCAGGGCATTTTGTTAATGGCATGTAAACCTTAAGTGTATTTTCATTTCTCACTGTTCTAAATTTCTTGAACGCAGCTGTTCATTTTAAGCAATTTTACACAACAGTACTCGCACATGTTTGGTTACCATCACAACTGTTGCATGAAACTGGGGTTACCATATTCTGCTGGTCATGCAACACCTCTCTGCACCCAAGCATTTGCTTATCAACTGACAAGGGCTTTCTTCTTAAAGGCGTACAGCCTTTATACATGAACCCCCAATATCTAAGCACCCGGGTACATATTTTTACAAAGTGAATATGCTTTTTTTTTTGGTGCATATGTACAGCTATTATGTACTATGTAACACCTTACAGTAAGATAATAAGACAAGAAATTGACTGAATTTTAATACCCACAAAATCAATCTCTCTTTTTTTTTTTTTTTTTTTTAAATAAAAGTAGCCTGCGCAAACATAGTATTAGGTGGTGTATTACACCAGTTGCCAGCTTATTTTGAAAACCCTGACTAGGTCACATGGTGCGAAAGCAGCTTGGAGCGATTATTGTACTGTACAGTATATACTATACTATAGACCTATATTAAACAATCTGCTGTTATTGCAATAGTCAGGGTTCTCCCCAGGCCTTTTCAGCCGAGCAGGTGAAGTAGCAGTCGCCACCCGGCTGAAAAAACCTGATCCGCTCGTCTTGCAGATGCTACTGTGCCTTTAACAATAAGGATTGATTGGGTGCTTCTAGCAGACTAGATCAGTTATGTTTTGCTGGGAGAAACTCTTGTAATCACATGGACAGCTGTGTTATGTCTTGACACAACATTTAACCAATCAGAGTTGAAGGGGAGGGTTTTCTGTGTTAAGCACTTTGAGAGGCTAAAACGTTAAAATGACTTAAAAATAAGATTATTTTCAAACCAAAAATAGTGACAATAAATGCAGGGTTTTCAAAATAAGCTGGAGATCGCCGCAATCCACCGCCTAATACTACATTTCCGCAGGCTACTTTTTTTTTGTGTGAACTCCAATAAACCTACGTTCTCTTTCCTAGGCTAAATCGTAGAGTGCCAAAATTTATGGTTTTTATTATGGTAATTTACCATAATAAAAAACAGTAATGAAAAAGCAAAATGTAGAACATAAAAAAGAGCAACCAGATATAGCAGGGCTGGGCAATTCAGGTCCTGGAGGGCCGGTTTCCCTCCTGATTTTTTGTTCCAACTGTACCCTAAATTATTTAATTGGACCAATTAAGTACTTATTAGAAGCTTAATTGGTCAGCTGGAACAAAACACCAGGAGGGACAGCGGCCCTCCAGGACCATAATTGCCAATCACTGAAATAGTCACATGAAAGACAACACATTATTCAAATTCTTTGTCGTATTATATATTTAAGGTAAGGCTAGTTTATTTTTCAGTTAAAAGTGCTCCCGGCTATAATGTTCTGCCACCTGGCTGTACACAATTCTGGGGATAACCCTGAATGATCAATGCTTCATATTAGAGCTCTCCAATCCTGGAGGGCAGGTGTCCCTCCTAGTTTTTGTTCCAACTGTACACTAAATTATTTAATTGGACAAATTAAGCTTCTAATAAGCACTTAATTGTCTACTTAAGTAATTTAGGGTACAGTTGTAACAAAAACACAGGAGGGACAACGGCAATTGTTTTGGCAATTGTTTTTTTGAGGTTAGGCGCCATTGGCGACTGCAACACAAAAATGCTGCATCTCCCTTTAAAAGCATGTGTCAGTGTTTCAATGAAGTGAAGTTTGAGGCAACAATTTGATTAAATACAATTCCAGGTTCTGGTGTTTAAGTGGTTCAATTTAATAATTAGGGACATGATTAAAACAAAAACCTGGCCTGGTCATATCAATACTGCAGAGAGGTGCTGTACATGTATTAACACCGGCAGAATATTGTAACCCCAGTTTCATGCAACAGTTGTGATGGTGACCAAATGTACTGTTGTGTAAAATTTAGCTTGAAATGAACATTTGTCAAGAAATTTAGAACAAGAACAACAAAAAAAAAAATACTCTTAAAATGTGTCCATTACACACATGCCATTAACAAAATGCCTTGAAATCTTAAAATAAAATCATTTTAATGAAAGGCTGTAGCAGCAAAAACCTCAATAATTAAACACCAGTCAATTGACCAGTCAAATCGTTGGGTGTCTAAATAAAGTTGAGTTAACACAAACGGATTGTTTTTGTCTGTTGCATCTTCTTTAGCAGCTGCAATTATCCCAGCTAGATTTGGTTACATTGTTTACCTTTGGGAGTTTAAGGATGATTTCATTGCATAGATTCTCTAGATGATGAGCCAACAATATCTCTTCAGCCAAAAAAGCAGGCACGGTAATATAAGGCGTTATCATAATGAAATAGTAATGTAGTGTGAGTTTTGTACTAAAGTAGGGTCGGCTGTTGCAGGGAATGTTTTCTTACTATGCTTATAAATTTCTAGCATCAGATGAGACAGCTAGCTATCAATTCATCACTTACATCCTGTAGTGATAACATTTATTTGAAAGCAATGGTTGCATAATCAATTTGCAGAATACAATAATATGCACATAAAAATGCTTTTTGCATTTAATGCAAAGTAACCCGAAGCACATACAATATAAAATGTTTATTGTGGGGAACTCTCCCTCCTAACTACTGTACCACAAAAAAAGTACCCAGCTCAATAGAATTTCTTTAACACCCAATGTCACAACACCGCGTGAATTGGGCGTTGACTCGATTGCAGGATGTGGTAACAAATTATTCTCTTTTAGGGCACACGGCTGAGGTGGTGCATGACACTCCGAACACAATATTTGAGTGTGATCTACTATATGTACATAACCATAATGAAAAAAAAGACCATTAGTAAAATCCAGAACTAAAAATACATTTTAAAAAATGGCTGCAATTTTTATACTGGGAATGATGTTTTGGGGAAAAGATATCTTTTATAAGAAAGTTCATCCCAATGGAATACTAAAATGCAATGCTATAGTAGCTGCATATGGGTATACCAAAAATGCGTACCAGCATAACAGCCGAAGGAATCTTGGTACAGAGGAAACTATTTGAGGAGAAAGCTGTTTGGGGTCAAAGTATATTGTTTGCAGATCAAAGTATATTCTGCTCTACAGTAACTCAAGTGGCTTCTCAATGTTTGTTTATTTTTTTTTATTTTTTTAATTCATTACTGAGAAGTTTTTCCAGCTTACAATACCAGTAATACTCTTTTGGCTATAATATTATGCAAGATAAATTCCATTACACATCCTATTTTATTTATAAAATGCTAGAATTAAAAAATATGTTAAAAGTAATGTGGATGTTGAATTAATTTAAGTGCAGGTGGTCTGTGGTATACATGTATCCAAATCTGAAGTGATGCATATCATTAAAGTCGAGTTAGTGAAGGATCAGTGAACTAAAACAAATTATGGAAGTACACACCCTAAACACATCTGACAGAACTTAATCCAGCAAGGACTTACACAAATGACTAGTAAAAACAAAACAGCCTGGCAAGTAATGAAATATATTAAAGGCTACTTCCTCTGCCAACATTAGATTTAAAGTCTGCTGCCAATATGTGCAATGCATTGGAAGACGTTGTATTGCATTAATAACAACAACAATATTGAAGGAAACTGATGTACTGCTGTATTAGACTGACTTTGGTGGAGTTTCCATGCATTTTTTTTTTTTTTTTTTTTAGCTCAAGACATTTGCTTGAGAAAAATATCTTGTGTAAAATGCTTTTTTGGGTTTCCATTCGCTCAGTTCATTTTACTCGAGTAAACCGGGCTTTTCACCCGACGTCATGCAAATGAAGGGGAAAGGTGGGGGTGGATATGTAAATTAGCTATGCGTACTCATGCTGTTTCTGAAGATTACTAGTGAAATTTTGTGAAAATGTGGTTTCCATACGCAGAGAACTGGTACACAAGTGAATCTCAGGGGTGGAAAGTAACGCAGTAGAAATACTTTGGTTACACGAGCGGTTCCCAAACTGTGGTCTGCGGCCCAAAGGTGGGCCGCAACACAGTCCGGGGGGGGGGGGGGGGGGGCGCAGGAGCAATTATATTATGTATTTTTTTCTATTAATAGCAAAAAGCAGGCGCTGGCGGCAGCTGTAACTGTAGAAACTGTAAGCGTGATGTCGAGCGCGTGCTCTGACAATAGGGTAGTGTTAAGGTCATGTGATTGCTCTGCTGGCATATGTAAAAAGTGTGTTCAGTATTAATAAAATTACAATATGTCGAATCCGCAACCAAAGAATACGTTTTGCAAAGTATAAAGAACAAAAATGGCAGCTACAAGAGTCTGAATGCATTTGTACCGTGGGCTTAAGTTTTGAGGTGCTAGAATGTTTTTTTTCTTTTGTAGAAACGTTATCATACTAACTTTTGTAATTGACAACATTCATATAAAAAATACATTGATGCCTATGATGAATACGTTTTGTGACAAGCTATTAACATTTAAAATATTGAGTACTTTGATGTATGTTTCAATATTAACTCACAGAACATTATAGCTGGGTGCACTTAACGGAAAAAATAAAACGTGCCTTTTACCTTAAATATATAGTACGACAAAGAACTAGAACTTGTCTTTCATTGACTATATCTGGTTGCGCTTTTTTATTTTCTACATTTTCTTATGGTAAATGACAGCCCTTATTTAGGCACTGTACAATTTGACTGGGGAAAGATAACGTAGGTATATTGGAGTTCACAAAAGTGAATACTGTAGGTCTGCAGGACTTTTTTCCCCCCCAGGCGGATTTCCACGGGTAGAATTTAAGGGCGGCTACTTTTTACTTCTGATACTTGAGTACTTTTACGATATGATACTTTTGTACTTTTACTCAAGTAGTTTTCTAGAAGGATACTTTGATTTTTACTCAAGTAACATGTTTTAATACTTTTTCCACACCTGGTGAATCTAAGCTGCTATAATGAAGAAAAATACCTTGTGCCTGGTTGGTTAATAATGTGTTTTACTGCTCTTGCCCAAATTGTTTTTTATAAATGTCATTGGCGGGGTGGCATGTCGTTAGTATTGAATCCGTTTCAACTAATTTATCTTACGACTCATTTATTAAAAATTAACGGAGAGGTATAAAATGAAACTGACCTACACAGTTATTGCAGATCACCATGGCTGAAAAACTGCTTCTAAAGCCGGTTTTCTAACGCTCTGTTCCACGTATGCTGCCAAGGCTGTCTGGATTAGGAATAGTGGATGTTTTCCCTTTGTTTCGGGAGCTTGCGGGCTAGCGTCATTTCATGTCACCAGGGCAATGTTCAGCATTATAGTGGAACTGGTAAAGGAAGATATGCAGCCAAAAATGAATTACGTACTGCCTCCTCTGCCAGTAGAAAACAAAGTGGGGATTGCTCTGTATAGGCTGGCATTCTCAGCCGAGTGGTAGTTGGCAATGTGTTTGGGGTGCATAAAACCACAGTTCATCGCTGTATTTACAAGTGTGTCAACTCCCTTGTTCAGAGGCACTGTAACACATACATAGCAATGCCAGGTGTAACTGAAGCAAAAAGCATTGCTCTGCGGGACCGCCCCTCTTTTTAATTTGTCCCTAGCTTGTGGGACTGTGTGCTCTATTCCTCTTTGTGAGAGGGCATCAACCACTTGTTGGTACACATGCTTGTTGCGCTGTTCCAGGCGATCGAGCTAGCTCAACACATCCAACTCATTAACTATACTTATTAGGCTACTACTATAAATAGAGTGAATAATACCTTTAGAAATATAGCCTTTAAAAAAGGAAGGAATTAAACAAGGAGATAAACTATTGTTATAGGGAATATGTACAGGAACAAATATTATATTTTAAACATATTACACACCCCACAGATAAAGGGTATTAGTCAGATCAAGTAAGATTTGACTAATGCAAATGAAAATGCAGTCTGTCAAAAAATGAATGGCTCCCATGAAACAAGAATGGCATGGAACACTATAACACATTAACTGATAACCAGTTTAGATTTTATAGACTATTTGAAGCAAGAAATGCTTTGTAGTTTATTCTGTACAGTATTTCAACTCAGTGTCAGCCATGGTGTATGCTTCCCCAAACTCAAATAATTGTTTAATTGCAGAAGCTGGCTTATAGAATTTCCTTTTGATGATCTGCCACAAACTTCTAGTTCCCATATGGGAATTCTCAGTTGCCTATGGATACTGTAATAGAAAGACAACTGCTTCTGGGCACATTCCAGTGTTACGAATGTGACATTTGCACACGAAATGTAACCACACACAAGGACTGTTTACCAATAGGTTGTGCCTCTGTCTGGAACAACCAGTTGTGTGTCTGAACAGTAGAGTACATTGTTTCAAGAGGAAAGCAACACTCCAAGGTGAACTCTAAGTTTTCTCAAAACATTTCAATGCTGTTTTTTCTCAAAGCTATTGGGAAAAGCTAGTTTGGTTGATTGCTCTTATCTGGGGAAAACAAACAAACAAACAAACAAACATTCACCTCCTCAATGTTGTTTAGAACTACAGTGCCAATAAGCGCAAGTTCTGCCATTTTTTCTTTTTTACAAAATTAATAAGTGTAATATTTTGCTATGGCTTCATTTTGTAATCTGATTTATTTTACAGTTTTACTCTGTGAAATCTTTGTTCAAAATCAGTGCAGTCTCAAAATAAATATCGTCCTGCCACACACACACACACTTTTAGAAAGGCTCCAGCACCGTTGAATCTGCTAAGGCAAATGATCGAATGGTTTATAAAGAAACGTGTGAAAAAAACTGTATTTGCAATGTCCAAAAGGTTTATAAAAAAAACAAAAAACAATGAAATGGTTAATTTCAACTGGATGCCACCTGTAATGGAACTTTGAGAAAAACATAGAATACAGCAGTATACAAACTGTAAAAGACAGGGTTAAAACAATGTGGCATTGAAACAGTTAAAGTTAAGTGGACACCACCTGTATTTGAACTTCACAGAGAATCACATATAGTTGTACACAAGTATGAAGCCAAAGCATTAGATCTTTATCATCCACAAAGCAGTCACATTACACCCATCTTACATCACATGTCAAAGTGAAGGATGTTGTTAGGTTTGCCTGAGGAGTTTCCATAACATTGAATACATGAAGGTGCAAGCTGACATTTTTGAGATTAGCAGTTGTAGAAGTGGGGACGGCAGACTTACAAATTCATACCGTCCAAGCTCCCCTAACATGGATGTAGAAATGCTGCCATAAAAGGGTTAATTGTTCTTGTACAATATCCACAATTGAACTTGAACTTTTCCAATGGATGGATGTGACATTCTGCGTAACAAAAGCTAATTTTAAAAGGTAGGCTACATAAGGACCTTATTATTGTGTTGCATGTTCCCATGTTGCTACAACTGTTTACGTAAGGTGTGTGTATTTCTATTTTTTTTTTTTTTTTTTACATTTTGACCACTTTTTTAAACTTTTAATTGCATTCCCTCAAGATGGCTTCCCATGTACCTGCATGGACCTCTCAGAAATACATTTCCCATCATCCACCTGCTCACTGGTAAATCCATCTCAGTTATATATGCGAGCAGGATGATGGGAAATGTAGTTCTGAGAGGTCCATGCAGGTACATGGGAAGCCATCTTGAGGCAATGCAATTAAAAGTTTTAAAAAGTTAATGTTAAAAAAAACAAAAAAAAAAAAACAATACACACATCTTAAACAGCTGTAGCAACACATGGGAATATGTAACACAATAAAACAAAAAGGCCCTTATGTACCGAAATATTTTTTACTGAAATATTTTCCTTTATTCTCAGGAAACTTCAGGGCTTGAATTTCATTTTTGTGGGCTGGGGGGGATTTCCCCCCTATGCTGCAGCCAATGGGGGGGGCATAATTTTTTTGGGGGGGGGGGGGGGTGGCAAAAGAAAACACACTTTTGCATATGAAAAACTATATATATATATTTTACTGCATCATCATTCACACTGGTGTTGTTTTAAGTTAAGCTACTTTCAGGAGACCTGCAGCTGTTCACTGTGACAGAGCACTCTCCATTGCTTTTGCCATTGCCTGACGTGAAGGTTTTGCATGCAGCAGAAGAAAAAGGTGCTTTTCTTTTTAACCAGCGCTCCATTTCTTTTTTTAAAACTCTTTACACTCAGCCCTATTTCCGCCTGTTTTTCACTGTTTTCATTTATGTATGTTTAGCTACTGGATAGTTTGTACTGCATGTAACATATCAAATGAAAGGCCACAACATTTCCTTTCATATTATGTAAGTTGCATACGATATGTGGTAGAGATGAGAATATATGTTTAAAAAAAAAATGCTTTTCCAAAATAAATCATGTTTGGTCACTGCTACATCTATTGTAATCATAGATGGCTCAAAAAAATAAATAAATAAATAAATAAATAAAATTAATTTAAAATAAATAAATAAATAAATAAATAAATAAAAACCACACACCACCACTACTGCACCATTGAACCTCAATATAAAATTAACATGGGGGTGGGGGGGGGGGGGGGTGGGGGGGGAAGCTGAGCTTCTAAGCTTTCCAACGATACCGCCCCTTTCTGTCTAGCTGCTACAGAGCAATAGGCTCAACACAAAACCTGAGCTGTGAACTCTGTCACATGATGAGGAGAGGCTTAACTTCAGGCGATCGTAGTTCCGACTAGGAGTACCGCATAGCTGTCTTTACAAAGGTACCACCAAATGTTGCTGTCAGGACACTGCATTGTGATTGGTTATCATATTATTGTTAAAACAATGAATAATCCTCTACCAACACCGAAACACTAAACCTAAGGTCAGTATCCTATACTGCAGCAATTACACATCTAAAGTAGTTTGTTTGGCAGTGAATAAGCATTTTTGTTACTTAAAAAATAAAAAAGTAACCGGTGCCCTGGTGGCCCAAAATGAATGGGGCGGAGTTAAGAGTTAAAGCGAAAGTCACCGCTTGCAAAACACCTAGATAGACTTAACCCTTTGCAGTCCATTTATTAAGTGCGTGTCAGGTCTAATTTATTTTCACACGCGCAGTTAATTTTAGACGCGCTGTTTAAAAGTATTTTTTTCCCCCCACAGTCAAACGGGTTTAAAAGGCCCTGCATATCAACAAAGCACTCACTAGGCATCTCCAGCCCCGCTCCACCCTTTCGTTCGCTATAGCTTTCACATATGCCAAGAAATAAATAATAATAATAATAATTATAAAAATAGTCGTACATACCGATCATCTCCTGATCACTCGTTTTATCACCAAACGCCTCAATAATGCGATCCAAGTCATTATTTTATTACTATAACATCTGAAAAAAGCTCTGCAAATTTCTGTGATATTCTCTGAGCGCTGATGCAGTCACAGCCAGCTTGTTTCCTTATGGCCCCCATTATATGATGCCAGGGACAAGTATGACTATTCATGAGATACGCCCTTTTTGTTTTTTTGGTTTTTTTTCAGCTTGTCTCGGCTCATCGCTCCCACTTGGCCATTCAATGGTTTCTCGTTTTTTTTCTGGAGAAAAAACGACTAGAACCCCTTTTTTTGCGTCTTTTTGATGATGTCGGACAGGGTCCGCCATTGGACCGCAAAGGGTTAATATCGTATTTATTATTATTTTTTTTTTCAAAACTGTTTACTTACTGCAGTGTACTGAGTTTCTATAATCCTTAAACATAGTGGCCGAGAATCACGTACGAGTGAAAAAAGTCTTGCGGTACTTGAAATATCCAGCACTACTTTTATTTATTTATTTATTTATTTATTTATTTATTTATTTATCCGGAACTACTCAGAATGCGGCTCATAGTGCTTTCGTCACTGACACCCACTTCCTTATAGATTGTTGTAGTGTTTCAGGCATTCTAAATTGGGTGAAAAATACACTAGCTTGATGTCTTAATATCTCTGCAGGATTTTCCTGCACTGAAAGTTGGAGATATGCGGGAGCAACCTGGATATAACACACCGATAGAGTTAATATGTAACACATACAAAAACTTAACTACGAAATTGATCCTATAATTGATCCCTGAAATATGTAAATTTAGGACTGCTAAGAATGTTTTTGTTTTTCAAACTGTAACCAAGTGGCTGTAAAGAAAAAAAAAAAAAAGTACAAACCGATTAATAAAGTATGTATAAATATGTACGCTTTAGTAGAGATGGATATGTTTTTGAAATATGAAACCTTCCCCCCTATGGTTAGTCACTTTACATGGAATTGTTTTTCTGTAGTCCACTGGTTTTCATGGTTTTCTGTTTACTTAATATATAATTTATGTCACAACAGTTTGTTTATAACAGAATACCAAACAGTAAGCCTAATTCTCAAAAACTGTCTTCTGGCCCGTCGGGTGTCAGCTGTCCTTTACTACATGCTAGTTCCAGATTTAATAAAGTTTGCCGCTATCTAGAGGGCATTTGTGTCCCTTAACAAGTGAATTTTTTTGGCAACACTACACAGGAACAAATGTCCACAGCACTTTATCTGGTAATAACCCTTCTCCTTCCTTGTTTACAACTCACTCTGTATGTAAGCTACCCTAAATCAATAAACTTTAGTTTGGTAATGAATTTGCATACAGTGTGTGACTATTCGCGTCAGTACACTCCATAACCTAAAGTGAATATTGCTTTTACAGTTTATTTAACTTCTCCAAATAATTACCCCTCTCCTGTAACTTCCATCTTTCCTTAAGGTTGCTGTTTAAATGCTTGCTGTTCACCCTGTTCTACTTCTGACACGGAAAATTATTCAAATGTATTTTGTGCATGCCAGCACAAAGTGGGGTGTAGCCCCTCAATTTTTTGTTCTGCCCCCCACTTAGCCCCCTCATCAGGGAACATCTGGTGCCGCCACTGATTGATATGCTTTCATTACTTAACGAGCATGCTTGCCGTTTTAATAGCATTACAGTATTTGTATTAAATGGATCAGAAATCGTATAATTGTAAGTGGTAACCATCACCCCATCAATTTCTGTGTGAACAACTACAGCTGTAATAATGGAAAAAAAATTTTTTATCAAATATTACTTTATTTAAACAAATAATATAACTTTATCCGTAATCAAATGTCTCTGTGTATACTGATCAGTGACTATAAATTACAAATGATATTCATTTATAAATTCTTTCATTGATTTGTTTTGGAAAACTAAATACAACACAACATATTATAGAATCCAAAATTAAGCGGTTCCCATTATGTGCCTCACCAGTCTTCTTTTTATTCCCACCCTTACAATAGGTGCTGTTAAAATGGCCAAGCAAAACTGATGTAGTGCTGCTTTTTAGATCTTGGTTTGTTAATTGTTTTACTGCAACCAGTTTTTTTCCCTCTTTTGCAATAAGTTTTATAAAGAATAAATAATGTCAGCATGGTAAACAAGGAAGTAATTATTTGGCTTTTAACAAGCCTTTCTCTTTACTACTTTAAACCGTATTCTAAGTTTAAGCACTGTAGAAATACATTTCTAAAAACTGCATTCTTGAAAAATACATAATTTGATTTTGCTGAGCTCCCTGAATCTCTTGAATATAATGTATTTGTTTGCACTGAAAACAATAGAACATTGGTCACCTTAATTGAGTTTACTGAAATCAAAAATGAATAAAAAAAGAATAAAAACATTGAAGTTATAATCTAAGGCTGAGGTGATGCATCGATTTATCGTTTGGCAACTATCAATAGTCAAACCTGTGTAAAGCAAAGGAAAGTTTATTACATTTGGAATCTGCCATTATTTTTTGCATTATGCGCAGAGCTTCTCTGTTGCCCTCAGGTCTGACTCACTGAATCTGCATGTGATTGAGCTCACCTTCTCCCCCCTGCCCAGCCCCACCCAGCCCCACCCAGCCCCACCCAGCCCCACCCCGCCCCACCCCGCCCCCTGTGAGTGTTTACTGATGGGATTGCATCTGTCCCGGAGTCTTCAAAGTAACAGAGCAAGTTAAGAGCATTGTGCTAGAATTACAAATACCGTATCAACTGAGCTACAAATACAATGCCATCTGATGTTTGGGAATTATTTTCTAAAGTAAGACGGCAAGAAAGTAAAGTAAAGAAAGTAATGTTTGGGATACTCCGGTAACACAACTAATCTGCGTGACCATTTAATGAGATGGCACTCTACAAAACAAAACAAAATCCGCATTTATTCATCTGAACTATCCCGGAGAAAAAATGAAGAAAAACCACCAAGACTGTTCCAAAAGTTATATCTTTGGTCAGAAGTATTAAGCATCTTGGCAACATCAGCCACTACGTCCACAAACTGGAACTTAAAGTTTATCTATAAAATTCAGTTACACCGAAACAGTATTCGAATTCCAAAAGAAAAGATAGTGACGGACATGTTGAAAAAGGCATGCAAATATAATAAATCTAGCTAGAAAAAAAATCAAATCTTTTTTTTTTTTTTTTTAATTTTTTTATTTGATTATTTGTACATTTTTCCTTAGGGATATCAGACAACATCCGTTAGGTAAACTGTTCCCCCACTGCTACCACTAGTTGAATGAAAATTGATTTGAGTTTGTTTCAAGGACTCGGACTCGAAATCAAGGACTTGAGGTTTGAGGACTAGAGTTACATTGAAATAGGAACCAGACAAAACAAAACTGTCGTCCCAACTCCCATTGTTCTGGTACTAAGTCTCCTCTCTGTGTGTCCTTTAGAAACTTTTAATCATTATTGCTGCTGTGTTTGTGTGTATGTTTTTGTTTTGTTTTTCTGGCTAGAAATATGGATATAGCTGCTTAAATAATCACATGCGTGGGAATGATGTCAACGTTTGTACACGATCAGAATAAGTTTTCTGGAAAGTGTGATGTTAGCCTTTGGAATACTATTGGAATATTCTAGGTAAACTGTATTTACATTACTTTTGATATAGGAATTACTTTTTTGGAAAACTATATATTCCAAAAAAATACTGGAATTCTTCTGTTCATGGAAATGCACAGAGTAAATGGTGGCACTACGGTCCATGGGCTACCTGAAAATGTGAAATTAGACATCCACACACACATGCTAGTTACAGGGGGGGGGGGGGGGGGTTGAAAAATCACTGGACAAGTCTGAACATCATTTATCCATTAATATATGTTCATTGCACTTGTCCAAGGACTTTTGAATCACCCTGTAAATGTTGCTCATTTAAAAACAGGTATGTATGGATGTCAATAATGACCTACACATCAGTCTGATAGCTTTAAATCAGTCTTTGAGGCTCCCGGTGAAGGTTCTTTGCTTAATTTGTAAAATGCTGTTAGGTGGTCTTTTTTCTTTCACTCAACTTCAAATAGACAGAAAGAGGGGGTTGTAAAAATAGTTGGTAATGCAAGATGGGATCAAAGGCTTCTTTATTTTACATTATATCACTTGCTTGCTCATAAGGAATATGTTGGGTTTTTAAAGTCATCATCAAAATGGCTTGCGAGGGATACATTTGTAAAAATAGATGATTCACATGGATCATCTCAAACATGACAAGACTTTCAGTACCGAGTAGCTGGAAGATGTGGGGACTCGCTGGTTCTATATAAAATTTCCAATTGTGTACTTTAGTTACAGAATTCACATTCAGTTTAAAGTGAATATCAAATACCCAGAGATTCTCACACACAACTGTAAAAGCAAGAATGTCATAAAATTATGTCTAACAAAAATTATGATTAGAATATTAAATATGTTTGAGGCATTCTGTTTGTTGTATTTCAGTTAGAAAATGCCTTCAATTTGTGTCAATATTTGTTTATCAGATTTAGAAGCTTAATAGAAATGATTTATTTGAGTTCACATGACTGCTTTTGCTAGAATCAGGAGGCTAGTTAGACTAAGGCTGTAAATCTACATTTAAGTTAATACACGTGAAAAGTGTTTAAATATCCGGTTGTTTACCGGTTAAACGATTCATAACATCCATATTTAATAAGTACTTGTGAGACTCTTATTCAAATGTTACTAACTATTTAAACTCATTTAAGTTTTTCAAGTTTAATATTGACATATATGGTCAGTACTGATGTGCACAATGTACCAACTAGCGGTAAAAAAAAAAAAAAAAAAAAGTGCTATTTGGAAGTGAACTACATCAGTTCACATAAGTTGTCACAAAATATTTTTTCTAATATAAAATTGCCATACTTTATTCATGAATCAACCATTAAATCACCTTGCGGGTTATTGTTAAATTGTTTTTTTTTTCAATAGCCAGTCATTCTGAATTTCCATTATCATTCGCTAATGTTATTGCACAGAAATAAAAATTAACGTGAAGGCAAATTAAAATCTATAAAATTCAAGCAGTCTTTTATTCCAGTTCCTCATCAATCTTCACACAAAAAAAGAAGGCAGCAAATGTCAACTAAAAGAGAATCAAATTAAAATGTCTAAAATCCAAGCCAGTTCAATGATTACACCCGTGGAACCTCTGCGATAACTTGGCAAGCTTGAACAAACTGCATTTTACAGTATTGTCCTCAACTTTTTAAAAATAGGTCCAAACAGGACTGCTTTTTAATTTTTGAATGAGATATTTTGAACTGCAGCAGTGTGGAGTAGTGGTTAGGGCTCTGGACTCTTGACCGGAGGGTTGTGGGTTCAATCCCCAGTGGGGGACACTGCTGTTGTACCCTTGAGCAAGGTACTTTACCTAGATTGCTCCAGTAAAAAAACCCAACTGTATAAATGGGTAATTGTATGTAAAAATAATGTGATATCTGTATAATGTGAAATAATGTATAATGTGATATCTTGTAACAATTGTAAGTCGCCCTGGATAAGGGCGTCTGCTAAGAAATAAATAATAATAATAATAATACCGACGCAAACGACATCTATACATATTACAGTTGCATGCTGCGTTCTACCAGTCTTCTCTGACTGGCTAAAGATTAATCATGCAGTGGACTGGAGGAGGGGTGGGGCAAGCCTAAGGCACAGGGGAATTAATAACCGAATGGAAATGTTTAGATTTTTATTTACTGAGGAGGGGAAACAGGGGGTACATTTATAAATTAAAAATAAAACAAAAATATTTTATTTAGATTACCGTTTAAACCAGGGATCTCCAACTATGGTCCTGAGAGCCCCAATCCTGCAGGTTTTCTAGTCGTCTTCACGCCATCAATGGCTAAAGATCTAGAACACATGTTAATCTTTGCGGTGGACTTCGTGAATTGTATTTCTTTAGGAGAAATTAACCCAATATACAATTAAGCCAATAATTGCCGCAATTACTGTAAGAGAGCTCAGTTGAAACGAAAACCAGAAAACCCTGTAGGTCTCCAGGACCAGGGTTGGGAGACCCCTGGTTTAAACTCTTCCATTCTTGATTTAAACCACAATGTAATTTTTATTCTCTAAACATTTTACAGTTGTATTTGTCTATTTCTCTGTATAAATAGTTTCACAGTTCTGAACGGTGCAGAAATGCTTCACTGGGGGGTTATTATTCCATTCTGGGGATGAAATCCCCTGCAAGGCAGATAGAGGAGGCAGTCATATGTACATAGATCTGCATGTCACACGTCACATTTTTATATACTGTATAGCTGGAAACCCAGTCATCCAATTGTCATGTAACTTGCTATTGCCATTATTTTGGTTATTCAGAATATCAGATTCTGGGGATATATGAAGGCGTCAGTCTGTTCAATTATCTAATCATCTGCAACATTTTTGCATATATCTACTTTTCAAAGTCTGATAAAAATGTTATTGCTAATGCTTACTCCATACTATTCCACACACCATTGATATATCATGGTCATCAACTTATTTATCATTCAGAAAGCTATCATTTTGAATTTACAGCTAAGTGGGGGAATTAATCATCAACTACGATACTGTATTGTACATCTTAATCACAGCACAGGTCTAGTGCATTGAAAGGGCGAGAATGTGTCTACACGTGCATGGGGAAAGCTGGTTCACAAGAGTTAAAACAGAAGAGTCATTGGCTGAATTTTGTAAAAACAGAGTGTACTCCATGTTTTGGTCCAGCTCTGTGGCTTAAAGAAAATATGTTTTAGTGTAAAGTTGAACATGAAATGTGGGACACTGCAGCTTTGACTTTCTATTTTTTTCTTTTTTTGTAGCTGTAATGTTAATCATATTCCAGGTTACCTGATATTCAGTTTTGAATAGAATCCCCAAGGCAATAGTCAGGTAGCACAATGGTGCACACAATACTAAAGACATATCAAACTGCCGACCAACAAAGACCCTCATCTAAAATTAACCGTGGTAGCCAGATGGAACCAGCATGGGACCAATAAAAACGTCACCCAAGCACTTCACTGCTAAATACAAGTGCAAGTACAAGTGCCAGGATGCTGTAATCTATGCATCAAAAAGTATAAGAGTTTGCAAGCCACACACCCATAACATGATTAATAATTTCATTTACAGAATGGGTAGATGTTAGCAGTACACCAAAATGTAACACTGTAAAGCAGGCTATATTTAGCAAACCAACATAGCTTGTTCTCTGCTGAATGTCACATTAGATTAATTTAAGGCTCAATGAATCCTTAAGTACAGCTATTTCCTGAAAGATTTGAACACTGTTTCCATTTTATCTAAAACACACATAAATCAAAGGCTTTTACGTTTAAATGCATTTGAAAGAATGCAACTAAATTGAGAAAAAAATATTTACGTCTGCATATTTGGTACATTATACAGAGTATTTTGGAGTTATCTTTAGCACAGTACAGTTAACATTAGGTTTCCTATTTAACCATTGCAGAAGAGAAAACACTTTATTGGGCAGGTCCAGAGTTCCAGGAAAACACCCATCACAGATCTCTAATAAAACATTGAAAGCCAACCGATTTATGAATGGATGAATTATGATATTTTCAAACATGATGTGATGAATTAATGTGATTGTCACTTACAATTTTGTCATGAATTATCTTGTTTTTACATCATAGAATTAAGCATTATGACCATTACAGTATTGCATATTGGGATATGCTCAAAGCTAGTGTCAAAATGGCTAGGACAGATACGATATAGTACAAAGCTAAGGGATATCAACACGTGATGTACCAAGTTAAGTGTTGACAGGCAAAGTCATTCTTCACAGCTTGCAAGAGTAATACACAATAAAATTGGTCAAATGCAGCAACCAACAATGTAAAACAGTTCAGACGGTACAGCAAGTAATACAGTAATTAATGATAAAAGGTACAATTCGGACCTAATGTAAATAGACTACGCAAATTCAATCCAAGCTTGCATCGAAACAGATTTTTCAAGGAGACTAACATTCCCATCTACACCACAATTATAGCTAGTCTTAAAGAATTTAAAACAAACTTTTTTTAAACATGTTTCCATGTGTGTAAAAGCCGACAAGGAGATGGTACATCTCCAGCCTGCTGCTCTGTTCTGGAATATAACAAACTTGACTTCTTGGGTAAAATAAATGTCAGCTCAAAGCAAGCATTCTAAAAAAAAAAAAAAAAAGTATTCACAAGCTCAGTAAAACAGCTGCTCTAATTATGAGAAACAAGACAAATGCATTCTCCATTAACGGGAATATGTACAGTAAAATTACAAAAAAGCTATTTACGGGGGGGGGGGGGGGGGGGTTTGTGGGGTCTATTGTCTTTCCCCAACCTCAAAAAAATGAAACACTGGAGATTCCTACAGACACTACACAGGCAAGGAGACAGAATCTCAATTTGCTTGATGGAAAGTGTCCTGCAGCAACCCCCGCCCGCCCCACCCCCCAAACACCCCTCCCCCTAAATAATGTGTAATCCATCTGAATCCATCTGTGTGTCTCCATAGATACCCAAGAAAGAACAGGTGGAAGGAAGGGCTTCACATGTTGTTCTCAATTGTTAAAATGCTGTTACATTGTTTGTAGAATCAGATCAAATATAGCAAGCTGGCATTGGTTCCTGCTTTAGCTTTTGAACAATCAGGCCACAAGCGAAATTAGTTCTGGTCCAAAGGCCTCTGTAACCTCACTTGGCATGCAGTCAAAGGTTATTTTATTTGATGGGAGGTAATCATTAATGAACATTTAATTTTAAACAACCCAAACCATAGTTTTAAATAATGTGTTTTTAAAAAAGGTTAAAATGTAGTCCCAGTTCCCTAACAAAAGCTAAAAAAAAAAAAAAATAATTGCATTATAATATATATACACACACAGACATATACATACACACTAAACATTTGTTATCTGTTGGTAAACAGCCCACCTGCATGTTTAAAGAAAAAAAAAAAAAGACACTGTCTTTTTCCTAAAGGTTGTATTTATGTGGTACATTTAGATTTCCCAATTAAGTAATATACTGCTTACATTTGGAAAGGAGTGGCATTGTGGTTATTATATCAACTTTTACCACTCTGCATTCACATACAGCAAATATAATGAATTCACCAGGGGCTTCTTCAGATTTACTGCAGAGTTTCATCATAGATTTTGTATGCGTGTAAAATCTGTTTTTTGTTTTTTCAAATTAAACATCAAACCAAACTGGTGATTGCTAGGGTTTCCACGTTAACCACAGTGTGCCTTTCAACAGATTAAAAGATACCAGCAGAACGTTACTGTTCAAAACAGCCAGCCATGCAGTAGGTCACAAACGGCACTGATGGGTTTATAGACTGCTGACTTAAGAAATTCTTCAAAAAACTAAACAGAAATCAAACTCAAACTAAAAATGGTCAGATTAACAACAATCCGCCAAAATAAAGTGTGACCAAGGGTTGCTTTAAACCCACAAACTGTTCACAAACACCTGTGATCCAAGTTTTGTATTTCATTTTGCACTGTGCTAAAGAACGTTCAACTGCCATTGGTGTTAATAGCTTATTTGAAGTAGTGAATGGAAATAAGTAGGCTAAATATTTTACTTGAAAGAAACTACCAATAGTTTACCATACAACAAGAAACATATAACCTAGGAATTACTGTTCATCCTTCAATCAGTCATTGCCTAGGTCTGGAAAATAGCGGTTTACAGACACTAGAGTACGATGTTTTACGGCTCTTCGCTGACATATTACGATGTAAACTTGGGTAAAAACGACTGGTCCTTTTCAATACGTAATGCTAAACAAATGATTAATTGACGTATAAACTACTGTACTACATACTGTGGTTGCATTGCAAAAGGATGGTTTTATTCGACAACAAGCAACTATCAGAGATACTCTCTCTCCAGGGTGTTTCCACAAACAGAAAAATGCGGCTCAGACAACCCTTGTTTTCAAATCGGGTGACTGTCAGTTTGGTCGATTATGCCTATGACAAGAGGCTTATTGTGAGCTGGCCTGCATGAAATAGAGTATGACCATAACTATGGTATCTGTATTATTTATCAAATTAACAGGTAAAAGCACAATACAGAATTAACTGTTAGAAACGTCCTACCGTTAGCAAAATTTTCCGGCTAGCATTGGTTACGTCAGTCAATTATTGGTTTAAATAAATATCAATTCTAGCAAGTTTAACAGAAGCAAAAGCCAATTCTATATTGAAAGCATTCGCCATCAAATGAGCAATACCGATGAGAACACACTCCACTGCTACTTCTATTTACAGGCATAAGATTGTTATTTTGATGTCTGTAGTTTAATGCAATATATCAGATCGAGAAAGAGAGCCTTTGGACGAATTGGTCAAGGTCAAACAGCGCGTTCGTTCTCATATTGCACACAAATTAATAGGATTGCAGATCAACGGAGAGGGAGAGGGAGACGGATACCGGAAAGAGACCAACCAATGCAAAAAAATAGGTCATCCAAACCTTTACATTAATAAAAAAAAGGCCTTGGAATCTGCTGTAAAATACAAAAAGAAAAAGTGTTTATCCCAGCAACGTTAATAAAATACATTTTGACCAAATTACTGTGGCGTTGTTATTGTACTGAATTAAACATGCATTATTTTTAGACGACAAAGCAACAAATATTGCAAGTGAATTTTAAATAGCACCAGTTCTAAACGTGCATTTTGAAACCTCGGCCTGCAAAACCTTGAACCAAACACAAAACTTGATCTGTGTAGTTCACGGCTTCAGAATACAAGTCAGTGAGCTACACTTGTCTTGGTACTTTGAAAAACGCTGTATCATGAAGCGGGTAAAGACAAAAACAAAAATGCAACTAGGTAGTGCAACTTGTAATGAAGTAAACAATACCGTTGTCACGTTTACAAATAATCCAATGTTTCACCTCAGTATTATGTCAATTAAGAACCGTTAGTTAAGATGATCCTATCAATAAAGCTAAATATCGTGTGTACGGCGGTTAAGCTACAGGCAGTACGTCAAATGGCTGGCATTCTGTTACAAAAACTAAATAAATAAGGTATCTTATATAAATTGGTGCAAGAATATACCAATTAACTACCGTACACCCCTTTTAAAAGAAAAATACATAAATAAACAAACACGTATAGTTTCTTACCTCCACAGAACCCTTTCCTTAAAGCGTGGCAGCACAAGTGCGACTCCTCTTAAATGTAAGCTTCTTTTTCAATTTAAAAAAAACACCAAAAAAATGGTTTTCATATATTTGTTTTTTTTCTTGATTCAAGTTAGCGAACACTCGTATCACTTTTTGTTGTGTTCCTCCTTCCGGCGTGCGTGTGTCACTGATCAGACAAGAGCAAAAAATAAAACCGTACTTGCTGTTGTGAGATGATGATGATGTGATGCCTGCTGATCCAGAACTGAAGAAAACGTGTAACACTCAGATGGGAAAGCAAGCAGCCATTCACGCGTTTAGCGGTAAGGAATTTCACTTGATCACCGACTTCGGTCGTGTCCAGGCTTTTGGCGTTTTCTGTTGCTGTGTTGCCTTTTCCACCGGTTTGTGTTTTGTGTGTGTGGAGGAGGGGGAAGGGGGGTTCTTCGTCCCATAAAATCAGCACAGCCTCATTCCTGTCTCCAGTGGACTAGCCCCCAAGAACGGCACCGTGTGCCCTGAACTGAGCGCAATGACAACCGTATTCAAAATAACCACCAAGTTCCCAATGCGCTGCACACTCACGTGCCTTGCTCGCTTCAACCTCTCTATCTTTGCTCACTCACTACACATACAGCCCCCTTGTAATTAACGGGATTGGACAGACACTCCCCTTTATATTTAACCCCCACAAAACTTGATCGAAACCCTTCACCGTTGTTCCTTTTAGCCCTCAGGGAAACACTGCGTGTCGTCAGTTATATAGCTTAGCTTGTCTCACATAGGGAAGGGGGTTAACTGTACACTGTTATCACTGTCTATTACTCATTTTTCTAAACCAAAAAAGTTAAAGGAGAAACAAAAAAAAACACTTACAGCCTTCTCTGCTTATGCTGGCTCGCTCCCCTACCGTCCTTTTCTTTCTTTCTCAATCTGTCTCAAACCTGCCCATCATACAACGTCGCTTTTGGGCATGTGGGCCACGCCAAGAGGCAGGGCTCAGGATTTTGGTAAACGACATCCCATTGGCTAAAACGATATACATATATTAAAAAAAAAAAAAAAACACAGTCGCCGTGGAAACGGTTACGTTGATTCCCGGATGAAAATGATCTGTCTTGCTAACTTTACCGCTGACTGTGGTGAGCGCGTTCCTGAAAAACGACTTGAGCGCGCTTTCTTTTTTTAATTATGCAAACCCCGCCCGCTGTCTGCAACAAAGTCTTTCCCGGCTGCTAATTACACCTGACGTCATTGTTTCCATGACGTAGTGTCTTTCCTTAATTCTGCGACTTCCTACATTTTTCGTCTGCTGCAGTTTAGCTGCATGTTGGTTTTATTGCTGCAGTCTTGCTGATAGCGTTTGACTTCAATTATTCACATTTGTAATTCTTATTATAAACCTGTCGAGAAAAAATGAATGCTGCTGTTGTCACTTTGTAAGTAAGTCAGATAGTCTGCTTTAACTAAACAAGATTGCTTACACGAATAACATACAACATCCACGCAATGTAATAAGAAATCATTGGTTGGACTGCAAAGTTTTTATCTCGTCCTGCTTAGGAAAATTATAATTAGTTTTCTGGCTTCCACTAGGGTACCAGTCTGATATTGGGTTTATAAATATCAACTTAAAATAACAGTACTTTTAAAACAAAAGTGGATAGCATATACAGTAAAAATTAATATCCTTATTTGTTTTAATTGTCATATCAATTATTATGTTTCCAAACAATTCTGATAGCGGGAACAAAGGTATAGAAGTAAAACATACCATTGTACTTTTGTATGGAAGCTTGGCAAATTGTAACAAACTATACCGTAAAAACAATAAACAAAGCTTGAGCTTAAGGTACTTGACAGTAATTTGACAGTAATTTGAGTGAAGAATTCAATGCAATGAAGCAGACAATCAGCAAATGGTCTAAGATAAAGCACCATAGTAACAGTGGTGTATTTTCTTAAAACCACACCCATTAAGTAAAAAAATGAGGACCCTAGCGTTTTACTACTGAAACTTAAATATACTGACGAGACTAACTTGTATTGTTAGATTTAGTTTTCATAACCTTTTTACACCAAATACCTTAAATGATCAAAATGGTAGTGATATTAGACTCCAAGTGAGTGAAACCGTCAGCATTGTATTACCAGAGTATCATAAATGCATGATTTGCTTTTTTATTATTTCCTTTAGAGGTTTTTAGACACATATTTTTTAATCAGTGCTTGCTTGCTTGAATAGCAGTATTCTGAATTGGCTTTACTCACTGTTACCTCTGTTCATTTAAAGAAAATACAGTAACATGAGAAATAGATCATCACAATGTAATTTTGACAGATGGATTGATTCCTTTATATACCTCTAGTTTGGGAAATGGCTATAAATGTCTATATAAAATGTATACCAGTGTTAATTGGCATTCCACCAAATACACTAATACACAGCTGAGGTATGCATTTAAACAGTATTAAGTTCCCTCATATAAATACAATAGATAGAGCTATTAAAATTACATACAGAAAGATGAGTATCTACAGAAATCAGTAAGATTGGTATGCAGATAAGACAGCTTAAAAAATGTATCAACAGCATAAGGGCGTGTGTGTGTGTGTGTGTGTGTGTGTGTGAACTGAAAACTGTACAGACCAGACCAGTATTTGAACTGGGCTTTTGTCTTCTTGAGGTCAGGGAAAGTAGGTCCCTGATGTATTTGTGCCAGTAATTATATACTTTTTATCAGATGGGTGTTATCATTGATATGGACTGGGTATTAAGACTTGACATAGCAGTCTAGGACTGATTTGTTGAGATGTAGTCACCAGTCCTTGTTTTAATCAGGCTATTTTCATTGCAGACTCGTGTGAAACAGCCACAATCCAGCAGTCAAAAGTTCTTAGAATGCCAGTCACTTTCTGTTTTTGTGGAGATATGCAAAATAAAGTGGTCACCATTAAACATGCCTCCTTAAACATTATCAAATGGATGTAGTTTGTAAGGATTTTAATAATTTGCCTTAGTGCTGCCTTCATATATCTATGGAGCCTGTATAAGGTGTGTTACTTATCAAACCCTCTCTTTATCCCACCGGGCACTGACTGGGCCCACCTCCAATCTGTTTAACATTTCAGGCTAAAGATGGATCTGTTATCATGCTGTCTTCTGACTCTGTCCAGTGATGACACTGCTTTACGTAAACCTGCTGCATCACTGCCCAATTTCAAAGACCTCCAGACAAGTATTGATATTTCTTTCTACTGTTTCAGTGGCTAAAAATATAACAACATATACAGTATGACTATTTAAAATGGACGTCATCCCTAACTCAATTGTTGTGTGCATTTATAGCCCCTGAATGACTCTTTCATTTCAAACCTCACAGAGTCTGATAACCTCACATGAACTTGCCATGTTTAAGTAATACTGTAACACTCTGATTATCCAAACCCTGATTATCTGAACACGTTTGTTATCCAAACAACCCCTTGTTTACCTGTCTCATTGTGTACTGTGCTCTTCTGCTATTCAGCTCTCAATCTCTGCTATCTACCGAGAAGTGCAGTACTGTATGTAATATACTTACAGATAAATGGGTGAATTGTATCTGTGTGAAAGTCATGCAAAAAAATGTCACTGTTCTAATTCGATTATCAGAACAATCCTATTATTCAAACAATTTGATTATCTGAACAGCCCCTGGTGCCAATTAGATCAGATAACATAAGTTCTACTGTAGTATTAAATGATTGACTGTGTTTCTCGACATGTTCTAGTTACCTTCATTAATTAATTCATCAGCACATTTGTTTATTTACTGTACATACCTGACCAGCACATTAAAGAGTCTCCACAACCAATTTAATGCTTAAATGAAACAGATATGTAATATTTTCTAGTTTTACAAATATTTTAGACATTTTATCATGTTTAATTACAAGCTGACTAACAGTTCCTAACTACACTGGTCCTGCTGGCATTTTTCTGCTTTTGGGGATAAATTAAATACAGGTCATGATAATCACATAAAGGTCATTAGATGTATTTTAGCCAACCCACCTCACTTTTGTTTGCCTTCCTATACCCTTAGTACATGGTGAATACATTTGAGTTCTGGTGGGAGAACGTACACAACTGAAAGTCCCAGATGTTTCTTTTTAGCTATTAAAAGAATGAGTTTCGCTTTTGTTGAATAGCAAAAATAACTATTTTTTTCTAGGTAAGAAAATAAACGTGAGTTATTGTTTACATTTACATATAAGAGCACCTGTTTCTTTAAATGTCCCCATACCCCTGAAGAAAAGACTTCTGAAGTGGAATTTTAAGAAACAGGTGTTATTTACTGACAAGTCTGACAAGTAAACTGTACTGAAATGCTTCGCTCCATTTCTGATAGAAAAATGTAATCTTAATTAGCACGAAACAATCACCTAGGTAGAAATACACAAGTGACACAAAGGCTTGTTGTTGATTTAAAAATCTTTGCCTCTGTGTTTTGGGGAGGGGAAATGTCTTCATCAGGCATGCACTACAGTTCAGGGGCAATGCACATCCATATGGGGCTAAAGCCAGCCTAGGTCCGTGCTCAAGTGTAAAGGGGTGGTTCAAGTGATAAGACTCTTTTAATCTGTTGACCCTAAGCCAACTCAGTTAAGAATTGTTAAATGCACTATAAGTTAGGCCAACTAATTTACAACTACTGTACTTACAGTATATTCGTGCCTTATTGTGAATACCAACTTGCTTGAATCTTTGTTCGACAAGTACACTAAGGTTTGAAAGTGTACCTGATCACTGCTTGTTAACAAGCATGTTAGATAAATTCATTCCCCGCCATGAATGTAAATTCAAAATAAGTAACATGAAAAAGATTATCACTATGACCTATTTCCACTTTATGTCACTCTTAAAGTGTGACATACTGTACGCTTCATCCCAGACTGAAGCCCTGGTGTGGAAAATCTTTGAGTTGTTAGTTATGTGGAAAAAACTGTCTTGACATGTTCAGGATTTAGAAACAAGATAGACTGAGATTTGGAATACCATATGTTCACGCTGCGTGGGATATTTAGATGCATGGTCTTCAAATGGAAAAATAAATAGAAAGTTAAATGGTTGAGGATACACTGCACTGACATGGAAATTACTCCTTTAGGGAAAGTTTATGGCATTAAGTTATTAGGTCATTCCTGGTCTCTTTCATGGTGTCATCAACCTACAGCATTGACATAACCCAGGTTAGACCATAATGACATGTTTTGTTGCATTGGGATTGTCTGAATGTGAAAGCTGATCCCTGTGTTACTGAACAATGTGGCGCTCTGAAATAACTGACTTCACATTGACCAACCATGAGACAAGAATTCTACTGCTGCTTTTAATTATAACTATTTCCTCTATCTTGTACTTGATTTTACTCTTATAGGTATTCATATTCACAGTTTTTTGTAATTGCTCTTATTTGAAATAGTTGTTATCCATCTATCGTACTTACTACATGCTCTTAATGGACTTTGCTCGTATAAGCAAATATTTTTACTATAAGTTTAACTGCTCTTAGTCAAACTCGCTCTTAAATGTAATTATTTACTGTATTCCTCATTTATTTTCTACTGATTTTACTGTACTTTATAACTGCTCTTATCTGTAGTGTGATATTCTGTAATGTGATATTCTATAATGTGATATTTTGTAATGTGATACTTTGTACTGTGGTATTTTTAACTGTAAGTCGCCCTGAATAAGGGTGACCTGCTGGCACTATTACAGATCTTTGAAGTTACCCTATACCTATCCATCTTTCATTTTTAATTTTGTTTTCAGAATGTCAGAAGTGACTAATTTAGAGTGTGGGGTGATATATAATTTGCAATTATTGTGTGTAGTTATATGTTATTTTGTATAAATTGTTATTATCATTTAAGATATTGGTTGAATTTTGCCGTGTGATTGATTTTGATTCATGTATTGTTTTGAATATGTGTGCATATTGTTTATTTTTTTTGTTTGTTTCACTAATTAATAATTGAGCACAATCAGTCACGTACCTTTCCTAAGATCCAGACTTAAACTGCCACAGGTGCGTGCCATTCTGCATCAATTGACAGACTGCTATAAAACCAGAAGCAAAACGACAAAGAGGAGTCGAGTTGGGCAAGAACAAGAACAAGGGTGAGCAGGAAGTCGGCCATGTTTTTTTTTGGGACTTCAGCAAGGGGATTAAATAAGGCGTACACTGAACGGAAAAGAAACACGGGAATCATTCAGAAGTGGATCAAGAATCATTCGAGAAACAAGGGAAGTTCAATTATATATATATATATATATATATATATATATATTGTGGCAGAGCGGTTGCAGTACTGACGTCACGGACCAGGAAGAAGCAATACAAAACAAAGGCAAAGGTAGGTAGGGGAAACGAGACGCGTTTGCGCTCGGGTTTTAATAATAAATCAAACAATAAACAAAACACTATAACAAACAAAAGGGCTCGATGGCCAAAAATACATAAAGAAACAAATACCGAGTGGTACAGCGGTAGCAGTTGCTTCGGATGTATGATCTCGTTCTAAACCGTCCTCCCGTCTCTAACTCAAAGGAAAATCTTCCCCTATTAGCCTGGAGCTGGTTCTTTTAAGCTGTGGCTGGAGCTTTAATTAATTATCAATAAAACAATTACCTTATTGAGGCTCCAGCCACATTCACACAGGTTTTTTAAATTAATAAACAAAACTAACAATAAAAACACGGCTTTCCCACCGTCAAATACAAATATAATAATAATAATAATAATACGAAATATACAAATAATAATACAGGGACGAGGTGTACCCCATCACAATATATATATATATATATATATATATATATATATATATATATATATATATATATATACTGTATATATATCTCGGTTGTGGTGCATGTAGTTAGACAGGGACAAGTATTTAGTTAGTAGGTAAAATTATAATAATTTGTATGTTAAAGAATTAATGCTAGGACCAATGTAAATAGAATAAAGATAATTCTTAACATTTTAGGAATTAATAGTGTTTTAATAGTAAATTGAGATTTTTAAGTATTAAATATTTGTTAGTTTTATATTGTCTTTTCTATTAGACCCTGGCCCCCTTGTGGCTTTTAGTTTAATTAAATTAATAGTTTAGCGAAATTAATTTCTGCTGTGTTGTTTATTATTGTGTGTTGGAAAATCAAAACATTTGATTCTTACCTGTTGTGGTCCCTCCTCTCTCATTGTCCGGTGGTCTGGGCGGTCACCTCGAAATCCAAAGAACCTATAAAGGTGGAAAAGAGAAACATTAGTTATTTATTAAATATTACTTACCATTGTCACGAGTCCCCAGCGATTGACAATTTTCTGGCGTAGCGGCAGGATTTCAAGTGTACTATACCATACAGAGAGGGCAATAAGTGAACAGGAACCACCAGGAATTGTGCCACCAGTGGGAGGTAATGTACTGATGCCCCCTGTGATTTCTGCAATGGTTATGCCCTTGATAATGGGGGCCTCGTGGGTTCCCAAGTTTAAAGGGGAAAAGTGAAATGGGCTTTGGGGAATGGCGAGCTCAGGTAAAGGCTATGCTCAGGTTCCAGACACTAATTGACGATCATGAAGCGGATTTTATAATCAATGCGTTAGAAGGAGACGCTAAGAGGGAGGTGCTAATCATCAAATCTATTGAAAGGACTGATCCCACACAGATATTTCAGGTACTAGAAGAGTTGTACGGGGACCAGACCTCCCTGGCACAACTACGGGCCAAGTTCTTCAGCTGCAATCAAAATGGGAGAGAAACTGTGGGGCCATTCACTCTCCGAGTGCGCGAGCTGCTTTCTAGGATGCAAAAGAAGGATCCTGCGGGGCCCGGACTACAAGATGTTGTTCTAAGGGATCAGTGGATTTTTGAATCTGAGGGGACAACTCTTCCCAGAAATTGACTAAAAAAATAAGGCACTCTTCAATTAAACTTTGTTCCATTGACCCTTACACCCTTGCAAAAATATAAAACTGTTTTAATAATCAGTAGTTCCTATTTAAATATTTTTCCATTTTTCATTACCTGAAATGAAAACATCGATCAAATTACCTTACAATCAAAGGAGAGAAATACTCCTATACATTAGAATGTGTTTATTTTTATTTTATTTTGTACAACACTTTTTGAATAATATCTTTTGGTTCATCTATTTTATGATAAAACAATTGTGTTACATGTTAAATAAAATATGAACATAATAGTTTAGATTATCTCCAAATCAAATATGAATGACTGGAGATTGTTTTGCAGTTGTTTCCATCTAATGTAACTGTCTGGCTACTCTTAGTTTACCATTAGACTGTGGGATTTTTGTATTTAATTATCTTTATTTAATTTTTTATTGAGGACACTGATCAATTATTCTGTTCTAATTATATAACCAATGCATGTGTAATATACCTCAATATGTTCTGCTGTTTCCTCAATTTCCTCTGGGACATGCTTGTAAATTTAATTATCTAGCCGAGTTAGTAATTATTTTATATACTGTGAAGAAATAAACATAAAAATTGCAGTGCCTGTATGAAGACATTCAGTTGAGGAAGCATTGAAGCTTATCTTTACCTTGCATCAAATTGGAATATGAGAAAAATGGCAGTGCATTAAGGTTTAAGTAGACCTGTAAGGTACATCACTAGCTCTGTCACATAGAAATGAGGCAACTGCAACATCCTCACTAAAGATCTGTTGTGGAGAAAAAAAAAATCAGTAAAAAAATAAATCAATAAAAAAATAAAAATCTTGCCACTGCAATTCAGTTGCAACTGATGAAAGACTCCAGAAATGACTTTGGACATTTAGGAAAAATAATAAAATAATAATTAACACATAAGTTAACAAAAAAATCTGTTTCCCTTAATACTAGCATTTGCATAGAGAGCCTTTGGTGGTGTCATGAGGACAATGCTGGCCTGATTAAGTGTCATCCTGCATTACTTCATCAGGTCTGCTCTGGTTTTGGGGAATTTGCATTTTCAGTACAATGGCACCAAGGCTTGATTTTAAAATCAGAAGCATACAAAATTGTACATTACTCATTTTTGCTATAAATAACGTGAAGGCAGCTGGGGATAGCTGACCTCGTTTTCCTCACTTCTGTTTTGCAGGTCACATGATTTTTTTTTTTACCATTACTCAGCAGGGTTCTTTCCACTTCTCCTCAAACTCTTTTTTTCCCTGCCTGACAGTGATTTTTACTGTTAGGGAGGAACTGCGCTGTTATTGTTCATGTCTGCAGGGATAACACAAACAAATAACACAATGCATGTAGAAAATAATAGTGCAGCTGAGAACCCCTCTATACAAAACATTTACTGTATCAAATTTAATTACAGATGCTTGGCTTACCACTGGACTTGCAATATAAAGTAATGCTACTGGTTTGATTTACAGATAATGACTGATACTGCATTATTATATAATCTGATAGGCAGTTTTGTTCCTATAACATGCCTTGAGCAGATCATTTCAATATCCTTTGCTGAAGAAACATAAAAGAAACAACTGTTGTTGGATTCATTTCCATCCCAACCGATAAGTAAGTTCTACATTGCAGGTATTAGCCCTATATAACGTGCAGATGTTTGTATCTGTGCTTTGTGGATAGTTTGTAGAAAACTGTAGTCCCACATTCTGATAATTCAATAAGAAATGTTTTAATAGACTGGGTTGTGTTGCTCATACTTCCAAATGCTTTATCTAATGTACTGTAGTTTTAATGGCATTGTGGTTTTCCTATTCTTGTTAGTTTTGCTTTGGAGTGTCATACCATTCAGAAGCAGTACATTATAATCTACACAGCCATCATAACAAAGCATAATCTTTAATGTGGTGCCATTTCTGTTTACCTCTTGTAGTATGGTATTGTTTTAATGGTGCAATGTACTGTATGCACACTATTCAAACAGAACTGTATGATACTTGAGCGAGATTTACACATAATATACAGAACATGCTGGCTGATGCTGGTTCATGTGTCAAAATTATAAATTGTAATATCATGCTTTAACAAAGGCTTGTATCCCAACATGTTTTGAAATACTTTCTTTACAGATTCATCTTTTTTCTGGATGGGTCAATGGTCATAAACTGTGATTGATATCCAGAGGTTACACCTCAATTGTGGATGGCACCCTCCTGGCCAGAAGGCTGTAAGCTTTCCTCCTCTATGTAAATCCATTATATCACAATGCTTGCCTCAAACTTTGAATATCAATATAATTGCTGTTAACCCTCACAGCTCTTGTTGGGACAGAAAAAGAAGCTATGACATAAACCCAATTGATTATTTACTTCTGTGTTGTTTTTAATAACTTTGTCAGCCAGCAATCAAATGATCGCTTAAGTGAAGCTCTATTTATTTTTGAAATCCTGCAGTCAATATTTTGTTATAAAACTTCATATTTCATCTTGGAAATGCTGTCTTGGTTTACATGCAGTGTAGAAACTCCAAATTCTCTCTGTTGTCATGACAATGTGATGTATCACACACATAGCATGCATATTCTTCACACTATAGCAAGTGCACGGCTAAAACACGGTACAGCTAAAAAGGGTGGGTAAATTGGCTTCTTACACTAAAAAGATGTGCAAAAACTATGTTTTTTTTTTGTTTGGTTTGCATGGCAGAGGTTGAAGAGTTTGAAAGCTGTACCACATATTCATGAGACTTCAGTAGTGAAGACCCCATTTGTGAGATTTATTAACAACTGATATATGCTGAAAGTAGCCCTTATAAGGTCTTTAACCACATAAAAAATAGCAAAATTAAATAAATAAATAAAATAAACATACAGTACAATGGGGTTTAGAGACTTATTCATTCAGTATTTTTTTTTATGTGACACCATTTATTTAAAGTTTAAAGTCATTTTTATGTGACTTCTAAAATGGTAGTGCTTTACAGTTTATTGTTTTATAAGTAAGATTATAAAAAATACTGAAGCTACTACAAAGTAAACCAAAAATGCATCCATTTGCAAGTAAATAAATAAATAACAAAGCCCTTTGCAAAGCACAGAAAGATTTTTTTATCCTTTACACATAATCATTCGCTGTTGACCACGCATTCTCACGATTTTATCTGGATGGGGCATTTTAACCCTATCCAGGTTGTAAAACAATAATAACAATAAACAGTGTTTTTACCACACCAAACCATACATTTAAATAATAATAATACAAAATACACACAAGGGCAGGGTGTACCCCTTCACATTTCTCCCCCTTGTGCGTAGTACACATGGCCTCAAAAGCCACTTCCCCTCTTAAAAGCCCAACAGTCTCCCTCCCGACCCAAGAGGGCGCTAAGCAGAGGTACTCGCACGCCTGTACTGAGATGGGCCAGCTTGGAGAGAGGGGCGGAAACGGAAGTCTGCCATCTTAGTGCAGGGCGGAAAGACCATATTAGGGGACAAGATTACGCTGATCAGCTGTGCTGCATTAGAGAACTGGCAGGTGAGCTGAGTTGCGCTGGGGTGGAGTCTCCTAGTATATAAGGGTTGTCATTTTGTAAGTGCGGGGCTTTGAGGTAACACTGGACCTTTGTTGCTGAGCTGCGTGCGTGCGTGCGTGCGTGCGTGCGTGCGTGCGGGCGTGCGGGCGTGTGTGTGCGTGCTACGTGTTTTTGTTTGTTTATTGTCAGGACTAGGGTCGGAGTGATCTATCAAGCCAAGGAGCTGCCGCACTACTGCCAGCACTTTCACCTTGGACATCACACACCCCACACGACTGGACTGGACACTTCAGCACCTGAGCACTTGCACTTTCCACCACCCTGAAAGTGCACCAAAGAGCTGAGAGGGACTCGCTCTATTGAGACCTATGATTTATAGTTTTGTTTCTTTGGACTGTGTTCCCATCAATAAAGTACGCCCCTCTACCATTGTTGGTATTGGGGTTGTTTGCACCTGTACCTGTGACTCTGTAATGTCTGTTCCACCACCACACCCACCACACCGTCACATCATGTTAACTGTACACAATCATTTTCCATACTCTATTACCTCCTTTTTTTGCAAATTGTTTATACAGTATTTCTAAACACCCTTGTTCACATAGTTACTTATTTTATTTGCTATATATTTGGAAATTTCTTTTTAAAACAACCTTTTTCTCATAGGAAATTGATGCTATTACGTGTTTCAGTTTTTATATGTGGAAGAACCTTCCTTGTTATTGTGAAGTTTCTAATTGGCATCAATGCAGTAATTATCAGTTGCTAAATTAGTTTAATGACAGAAAAAAAATGTGAGTAGCTCTAAACAAATAATTTGGTGCTAGTGTTATTCCTATTTTTATCAATCCTCTGTTTTTTATATAACACATTTTTGGCAGGCAATAACAAGGAAAAATATGTTTTAAGGTTTTTGCTTATGGATATAGGGGTATGGTGCGCTAGTAAACTATTAATTTTGCTCAATACTTATGCCAGTACAGCTTATAGAGCTGGAAACTTGTGGGTTTTCAATCTCCTCATTTACTGTGGTAATTCAATTCATTATTATTTCCCACAAATTGTAGTAGGCGATAGAGTTAAGTCAGTGTCTCTGTGGCTCAGAGGGGATGGGGTTCTGACAATGAGAACATTTCAGCTCAGTTTCCTTCTCACCAGGGGTTTTATTCATAAAGCATTAGCATGCTGATAAATGCGAAGGGCTTTAGTGCACTTAGCAGTTAGTTAATACTGTATGAATGTCTTATGATTTCAGCTTCCTGGCTTCTGATTTTGTTCCTTCGGTTTGTTGTGTTTTGTTATACCCACAGAGAGAATTACTAGTGGGAGCTTTTCACAGCAAGAGGGTAGTGGGAGAATCTAAATCTGAAATGTGACAGAGTTCCTCAAAGAGGGGAAGTTCTCTTTTTCCAGGCTGATTAGGACATTTTCCCTTGTAAGCTTTTTCCTTTAAGAAACTGCTAAAAGAGAAGAGGCCCCACCTTAGCCATACCAAATGTGTACAGCTGCCTAACAGTAATTTGATTTCTATTACTGGGAAGCTCTGCTAACTCAGGTCAACAGAGAATATTTCAGTTAACTGAGATCTCTACTTAGTGTTGGTGTGTTTGTTGTGTGTGTGTTTTAGGTTCCACAACTTCTAGATGTCTCATGGATAGTAATCAATGTATTGCCTTATGATGAAGTGTCTTTATGTATGTATTTTTGCGAATCTATTGGTATTTATTTTGTTAAACAGCAGTTAGACAGATAGAAAGAGACATTTATTGAATTTTAAACAGGATCAGTTATGTATGCAGACTTACTAATAAAGTTTTTAGTTTGTTATTTTACTGTCTATGCATTTATATGGGTTTGGTGGATATATCTGATTAAAGCCTTAGCAAAACAGGTTGTTTACTTGACTTAGATGTTGATTTGATAAACCTTTACCCTGCCGGGATCTGCCACATGGATTTCCTTGGAGTATTTTACAGCACTCAGAAATCCCACTGGGTTGCATCAGCCACCTATTTGTGGTTACCCCAGGATTCCCCCTAAAAATAGTTGGTTGATGCAATCCAGGGAAATTCCTTGGTGCTACAATATAATCCAGAAGTGACTAATATCGGCAGGGTATAAGCTGATCAAATCAACACCTTAGTTTCTTATGGTTTCAACTTGTAATTGTGTAAGTGTGTGTTTGTGTGTGTGTGCTTGTAAGTTTAGAATAGTGAATCTCTGTTTAGACATTAATATCTGAGTACACAACTCCTTCAACAATAGCGCATTTGGGAATTGATAAATTGAGTTTTTCCCTTAATAAACTTTTTCGGCCAGTTTTGACACACCATTGGGTATAGAAAGCATTTGGACAGTACTGTATGGAAGCCCTTGGCACACTGTGGCAAAGTGGTTAGCAGTGTGCAGGTGCTCAATAATCAGACAGACAATGATATCCAGGTGCAATGATGATTTATTTTTACAATTCAAATGCCTGATGGTGAACAACAGCAAACAATATCAATGTTAATGAGAAGCAATACAGTACTGTGTATTGCTTATTTGTAATCCACGGGTTGGCCTGTTTCAGTTCACCCACACTTAACACATACACAAACACAAACACCAGTCCGCAGTGCATGCTCTAGTGCTCGTAATGAAAATACAGTTCTTTAGTGCAAACAAAGTGAAATGTTGTCCAGGTTCGTGCTGGCTTTAAGAGACAGCTCCTGGATCGATTTTCACCCATCTAAATAATAACAAACAGTATTTTTAGACACGACGATAAACAAATAAAACACTCACGATAAATTCACATCCTCCTTTTAGGTTCACAATTTAACCATACCAAGGAACCATGACCCCTTGGTTAACGATTGCAAAAGCTCCTCCAATCCATGGCTGCCACATCGTTTCCCTTCCGGGTCGATGATTTAGTGTACCATAGCTCCGCCCCCTTTCTAGATGGCCAACTTCCGTCTAACCCTGGGAATGAATTGTCAGGTCACCCAGTCCAGGGTACTCTGTTCCCTTTACACAGCACGCTCACAGGTCGGGAGGGAGATATAACACCAAGAATCTTTCGATCTCTTTCACACACACTTACAGGTCACTGTCATTAATCCACGTTGTCAAATATGGGCATTCTAGACTGTTATGCTGACTCTCTTCTCTGATCTTACTATTTTATTTCTTGTTCAGCACTGATTTATGGTTCTAAAGATACTAGACCAAAAAATAATAAAGTTCAGTCCTCTGTGTTTTTTTACCACCTTTAATTCCTTGTGGAAATCGGCAAATCTGTTGTCTACTCTTCATAATTTTTTCGTGTATTCCTTCTGAAACAACAGTAAATTTGGACAGTCTTGAATGGAGAATCTCTTGCAACGGGGTAGTGTCGTTTTTGTATATTACAGAATACTTGCCAAGGATTCAACTTCATAAAAAAGTAATCAGTCATGTGACAGACAAACATTTACATAATGTGTGCTAGATATTGACAATGTATCAGGTTTTGTTGTTTTGGTTCAACTGTATTTTACAGCAATTGAAAAGCATTTGTTTTCACAGGGGTGGAAACACAGTCTTCTTTTAATGTCTCTTTCTTAAATGAGAAGTCTCACACTTAAACAAGCTCTCTTGGTTTGGGCCACAAGCCATCAGCCCAAACTACTTCACTGGAGCACAAAATCAATTCATTCTTAACTCACATTGATTTTCCATTAACTTAATCTTTAAAGTTTGACCTTCCCTTGGGTACAAATACAGGGATTCCTACAGCTCTTCAGTATATATTTATGAGCTAGGAAAAGCTCCCAGATGAACAAAACAAAACAGGAAAAAAATGGTATAACATTTTAATTAAGTAGGTCTTTATTTAATAATAATATTTTTTTTATTTTGTAAAGTAAATTAAAAAAATTAAAGAGTTATGTTAATTGTGTTAAACTACAATAACAACAAATAATATCTGTGTCTTTTTAATTACACAATAAAAAGATCAATGAGTCATATTTAGGAAACAAAGTGACAAGCAGACAAATTAATACAAGGTTTTTACAGGAGAAATGTGATAAAAAAAGTGTCTAAGTGAAAAAAAATCTATTCTGAGACAGACTGGGCTGTGTTGCACTGATAATTAAGTGTAAATTGCACAGTTCCACTGCTATGTAATTATGGTTGTCAAAACTGCAAAATAATCAGGATTTTGTAGGAGTATAAATGTCAGTGTACATAGAGTATACAGTGTTACCTCTTTGTAATGTAACCTGTTATAGTGTGGAATCAATTATAACACGAATTGTGGCTCCCATTTCCCCCATAATGCAATTTGACTCGCAAATGTTGTTGTGAATGTTCCAGATATACAGTACGAAGCATGGCAGGCAGCAAAAAAACGAAAATCTTTCTCTGATAAAATGAAATTCGATGCAGTGGACAGAGTAAGAAAAGGTGAAACATTGCGTGGATGACTAAAAAGACGAAGAAAAACGAAGAGGTTTTCTTGATCAGATTGACTCCAAAGAGGGCTGCTCTAGGAAAAAAACAAGCACTGCACTAAAGACAATGAATTAGACTGCTTTATTCACTTGGTTTCGGCAGGAACATCAACAGGGAGGCGAGGACATGAAAGCATATAGGGGGGTGCCAACATCAGCGCGGGCAGAGCCGAGTGAGACAAGCTGCTGTCTCAGAGTGCAAGGCTTTGTTGTTTTTGAACAGGGGCCAGGAATAATCGTCCAATAAACTGTGGATTTGAGTACCTGCAAACTGTGTGTGTCTCCTTCCTTTATTTTCCACCGTACGCTACAAGATTAATTTGGCTTGTGAACATTGTAAATCATTTTGGAACCAAAAATGCCAATATTCATTATAAGGCGAAACACAAATAATGCGGTCTACTCATTATGGACCCTGACAACCGCATTATAACAGGGCAGTACGGTATATATACAGACACACACATACAGTATAGGGCTCTGTGACAGGGTAGCGTCACGGCATGAGCTGTTACGGGCAGGAAAGAGACTCAGAGACAGAAAGCTGCAGCTTAAGCGCTGGTGCGCATGTTTATGAACAAAAAAACCTACAAAAACATGAACAAAATAAACTGGCACGAGGGCCAAAATAAAATGTTCAAACAAAAGAATAAATCACTTGTCGGCTGGGTGTTAGCCTTCACTACAGATACAGATACAGATACAGATACAGATACAGATACAGATACAGATACAGATACATATACAATCACTCCAAACTCCTCCAACAAACAAAGGATTTTGTTTCCTTTTTACACATGTGGCCACTCCTCAATTAGCACTCAGTTACTTAATTGGGGAATGGCCACACCTGTGACTGCTGGCAGGGACAGATTTAACCCCATCCCTGCCAACCTTACATTCCCCCACACATTATTTAAACCAGCAGGCTCAATTTAATAAAAGGGGCATAAGTTTAAGATTCTCATCTTTGGTAGTCATTAAAGCAAGCAGACACAGAAGTTTTGGAAAAAAAAATGTGCCGAATAAATTTTATTATTTGTGTTTGGTAATGAGGTTTTAGATATTTAATTTACCAGAAATTAATTTGGCTCTTTGAGCAAATATACATTACATATCGTTGGCTTTTTAATGTTGAGATATCTGCTGATTCCAGACCACTGTCATGTCATAATTTACACTAGTGCCTGGCAGTTTATGGGTGCATTTCTTCTACTGGCAGAGCTCTCCCGCTTAGCACAGGCTCACTAAAGGAATACACAAAAGAGCGGGGTTACGGTTCTGTGCTGGGCAGGATCACAGTATGTAGACAGCACCATGGCAACTGACCAGGTCACACTGAACTGAAGACAGCTTCTCTTCTGCTCTTTCAGACTAAACGACAGTAGAGCAGAACAACTCGTCTGGAAGTATTCTTCCAAAAGATGCAATATCAAGCCGTATATCAGTCCTTCATTGTCCATAACTTTTGGTGGAAAATCTGCTGTAATGAATGACACCTTTGTTTGCTTATCTTTTCATCTATCTGTGTCTTTGATGTTTCTATTTGTGACCTGATATCTGAGCGGTGAGCAATTGGAGAGTGCAAATGCCGAATAATAGCAGGAAATTAATAGTAATTTCTGTGGCTACAGATTTTTTATAAATCATTTGGTTTCAGTTATCAACAACTTTTCCCTTGCCACTGAGTTCCCCAGGGGTTTTATAGAATTAACATCAGCTTATTTTCAGTTCAATTTGTAGGCAAGAAAGAATTAAAATTATTGAATACTTTTGTTCACATTTTAAATACTCCTTAAGAGGCTTAAATGTTGGGATTATAGCATTATAGCACATTTTACAAGTATTTTGGACTAATTAGCAATAATAAGACAATGTCTTTCAGTCTGTGGCAAAGAGGCTTGCAGTGCGCAGGTGTAGAGGTGATGCAGTGCTCAAACAACAACAAACAACAGAGTTCACGGTCCAAACAGTTCTTTATTTTTCTGTTGCATGGTTTAGCACCGTTGTATAATAATGCTGGCAATTACACAGCAGTGTGTAATTGCACAGCTAAACAATGCAGGGTTTCAGTCCTGAATGAATAATAAGTACAGGCAATAATAAGCTCCACTTCCTTTCTCGCGGTGCTCCCGTGCTGGTGGTGAATACACAGTTATAGTGACTGGTGCTGGTGTTGTAATCCAGGTTTGATGCTGGTTTAACAGCGACAGCTCCCGGGTGCTAGCTGTCTAATAATTAGAAAACAAACGCTGTTAATACAAAAAACAAACAGGTCTTTTCTCAACCATAACAAAGGGACAGATTAAAGGGATGTTCTGAGTGCTTAATGAAATACAGGACATTCACCATCAATTATGGTAATCCCAACCTCTCACAGATTTTAAATTAAAACTTACACCTTGCTTCCATTAATAGGCACCACGTTCAAGTTTATTTTTTGCAATGGCAAAAGTAAAAGTGTGACATTATCGGGTATTATATTAAATGGATTCAAATTGCTGTAATTTTTATACAGTGTGCCTTTGTTTCACGATTAAATAATTCAACAGTTTGGTTTATTCAAGTTAGGCAATGTTGAAAGTAAGTTGGCAGTACAAAATACTATACTGCATTATTTCAATTTTTTGGTGCAAAATAATGAGGGAGCAATTTGGACACCATAAAAGTTCAATCATTTTTTTTTAATTAAAAATGTTGTGTTAATAGCACATAATAATAGTGCTTTTCCCTAATGGGCTCTGGGTCCCCACACAGGTCCATCATGGAAAAATATGCATTCAAATGAAAAACCTATTAGCAATGCAGAAACTGTGAAGGGCTACATATTAAAAGGCAAGGCTAGGTTTGTTTGTGTTTACAGTTATGCCTGGAATTTACAACTACGACTGACTGGAATAGCCTTCAAATGAGACATTCCATTGAATAAAGGCTTTTCTTGTATTTCTGCAGAGCAACACCATACTTGCTCAATGTTTCCATTCACAAACATTAATTCTACTCAAGTGTCTATTAATAAAGGGTGCACTCCCTATCTAATGACTACTGTTACAGAGGAAGAGATTGTGTTAAGCTCTGTATTTTGAATATTATCTTTTGGCCACCAAGAACCTTCTCTCTCTCTCTGAACTATCACTTCTGTGCTTAATTATGGTAATACAAAAAAGAATGGAGCCAGGCTAACAAAAGCAATAAGGAAAACATGTGAAACTGTCTATTGAACTCATTTAGCATTGTTTAAGATCATTTGTTTCTTGACGCAGCCGGATGGGTTTGTGAAGTACTTATATATACACACAATACAATATGTGAGTAAAATCCTATAATAAAGCATTTTGAAACAAGCCCTTGTATGCACTGCCATCTCCTTGGTGGAATTAGAAACAGGTCAGCTTTATGGGTAGATCCTGAGCAAGCAGACTCAGTAAGAAAGAGGACAATCTGAGAGTATATTATTGTTAGATATTCTCTTCCACCCATGCATGCACTCTAACCACAAAACGAGAGGGACTTTAAATCATAAAATGATACTTGTGTGGTGCCAATCTACCATCAAAGACTCATACCATTGTAGCTGATTCAGTACTACTGAAGCTGCTCGAGTACTACCATTGTAGAGGAACAACTTTTCCATTGGAATCACGAAAGAACTTCAATTGTCTTCAGTTAGTAAATCCCATAAGATAAGTACTCTTAGATCAAAAAGGTAAGGTAAGTGTTGTTAACTGGAAAATTAGCCTACATTGCCCCTCACAACTGTTATGACCAGCTTCAGTGCAATACGTAGGTATAGTAATGACTGTTTTAGCTGTGCATGATTGCAATATTGCATAATGATGCAAATTTATTATCTAATGCCTGTTTGAGTCTACAGAGGGACAAGTTAACCAAATAAATGTTGCAACAAATAGAATGTAATGTACTGCATCTTTGATCTCTTTGGTTTCCAGGAATGCTGATTTATAATACCAATTAAATCATTCAAATCAAACACATCTTTGTGCCTAAAAGTCTATTTTAATTAAGCTAAGATAATGAAGGCGCAAATAAACCATGGCAACCCACCCCTGCATGACGGCACCTGCTGATTATTTCAACAGTAATGACTGCACACAGTTTGAGTTCCTGAGATGTGTGTGTTTGTGAGGTGTAATAGAACAGGTTAGTTAGGGTGTTAACTGCTTCAAACACAAACGTGGTTCTGTAGGCATCGCTAGCAAGTTCATTACACACTTAACTTACAAAAGGAAGGGGTGGGCCGGGTGCAATCTAACAGTACAACAAATTTAAAATGAACTGTGACTTTGAATCTGCACTACATTCATCATACTGCTGGACAGATTGATCTAGGAACAGCAGCAAATAAATAGCTTATTTTTGTGCCTATTTTTATCACCTTATAACTCTATAAACCTTCATAGCAGCAGATGCTGTGCACTAATTCCATGAGCTAATAATGCTTATTGGACCTTCCCTTTCCCTAGAGACTGACTGGATATGTGGGCCCCATATTTATTGTGCATACCAGAATTGCACATTTTATTTTATTTATATCCTTTAGCTCTGTAAAAACAACACCTTGTTTTGTAGGGATGCCATACATTGTTATTAAAAATTTATGACAGATAAAAACAGGTGTAATGTGTCATAGCATTTCCTTTTAATATACTGGAACATCAGATTATATGGCATTCCAAGACTGGCATTAGATAGAGTAAGATATGGTATATATTTCATAGGGCTTGTATGTATTGTTAACTAGATACACTAAATAAATGTATCAAGGCAGTACACAATACTGTGTTTCTTCTATCTGGACTGATCTGAGACCTATTTGTTTCCCTAGTAACAGAAATATATTTTCATTGTGATTTGAATTAGAACTCCGTCAGCCCCAGTTAGGATTGCAGGCAGGCACAGCTCAGGCCCTGCCAATACCTTTGGTAGAGGAAGTGACCCAATGAGAGCCCATATGCAAATGATCCATTTGAGTCAGGTGTTAAACCTCAGACAGGAGAAGAAATCAGGACATTGAAAAAGCAAACCAGTAATGCAGCCTCTTCAGCTGATCAAGATGACAGCTGATCTAATCACCATCACTGAAGCAGGGCTCTTGTGTACACCAAGGCATGAAAATAACATCTGTATCAGTTCATCTGATGCATTCTTATATTTATAATCGGATGCATCCTTACAAATATGTAAAATAAGCACATAGCAAAAGTGACATCCACTTGCAGATTTTAGACTACAGGTGGAATGGACGCCTGTCCCAGTTTAATTCTGAAAAATGAACTACTTTTACAGCCTTGTTTTATGGTGAAGATGGACAATGAAAAAAATCTGTGTGGTTGAAACTGAAAACCAAAAAAATCCTGTTTCAGAGATGCTTTACATCTGATTTTTTTTAAACGTCTTTGGAGGTTTTCAAACACCCACAGCACCAGGTGCCTCTGGCACACAGGATGACAGATGACACTTATTTTACCAAATTTACCAAGGTGAATTGTAATTTCAACATACTTCTCTTTTCTTTACCTAGTGTACTACTATACTATGCCATGCTTTCATTACACTTCACTATTTTATGAGTGCTGTTTTTAAGTTTAAGAAAGGGGGGAGATGTACTCAAACTCACCATTAGCACATATATTTTTGCTTTCTTAAAGCCAAGCACTTGCTTTTGCTGTTAACCTGAGGAACATTTACAGTTCAAGCAAAGCTGTTTATTTCAACACAAGCACATCTTTGTTTTAACAATCAAGCAGGCTGAATAAACATCTGCCCTATTTGATAGCTCAAGTTTTATTTTCCACATGTTGTTATTACAGGAAATGAGTTGCCTGTTTAAATGTTACAGTGGCAGAGCATAAATACTTCTACCCTGTGTTATATTTATTCACGATTATATATATATATATTGTGGAACGACTGCTACCACTCACAGGTTCGTTGCCCCTTTGAAAACACGACCCAACACACACAGGAATGGATTTCTACAGAGCGGTTGCGCTATTTTTTTATTTTTTTATTTATTTATTTTTAAATTTAGTCGTCGCCAATTATTTTTACCCCGGTTTTCACCCCAATTTAGCATGCCCAATTATTATCTGTATCCCCGGCTCACCGCTCGCAACCCCCCCGCCGACTCGGGAAACGGAGGCTGGAACACGCGTCCTCCGAAACGTGCTCCTTCCAAGCCGTCATTTTTCGCACTGCAGATCCACAGCAATGCCACCAGACCTATAGTGCTGGAGGACAACACAGATCTGGCGGCTCCGCTGCAGAGCCACAGGCGCCCTATCGGCCACAGGGGTCGCTGATGCGCGGTGAGCCGTGGATTCCCCTGCCGACCTAAGCCCTCCCTACCCGGGCAGCGCTCAGCCAATTGTGCGCCGCCCCCTAGGAACTCTCGGTCACGGTCAACTGTGACATAGCCTGGATTCGAACCTGCGATCTCCAGGCTATAGGGCACATCCTGCGAGGATCGCCTTTACTGGATGCGCCACTCGGGAGCCCCGGTTGCGCTATTTTTAATAAACATGAAACAGAACAAAACACAAAATAAACACCCAACAGGTTTAAATTGCACACTTTTTTTCCTCTCGACTGCTCAGCAGCAGAGCACCTCGTCTGCCTCCTTCTCCTCAGCAGCCTCAAGCAACTGACTGCTCTCTTTAAATACCCTGCACCTGGTTCTGATTTAACAATAGTTACCAGGTGCAGGGGATAATTAATAATAAAACAATTAACAAATTAAATTAAACAAAGCAAAACAAAAACAATAAAGCCCAATACAATTAAATTAAACAAATGTGCATTCCGCACATGTTTTCTTGCAGGGAGACTTTAACCCCCTCCCTGCTGTTTTACAATATATATATATATATATATATATATATATATATATATATATATATATATATATATATATATATATATATATATATTACTTAAGTATAAAGGTATTTAAGTCATTAAAGCTACAATTATAGAATACTGTTAACTATATCACATAGAAAGAAACTTGCAAACTTCCTATGTTGATCGATCACTTGTAACATCCAAAGATCTTATTAACAGTTATCTGAAATCAGCACTTGGATTTTTAATAACACAGATAATTAAAAAATAACAGATGGCCTATATTGTCAATTAAAAATGTTAGCTTTCCACATGACTATAAAATGGGCAACCAATCATTATTGCAGATTATGAAATTGCTGAAACATTATTATCATTATTATCATTGCCTTATGGTGAGACTAATATACAACCTTTTTTTTGTCAAACAAGCAACAACATTTCCCTTATCAAACAGTATGCCTGAACCTGCTAATGGGAACCATGTGACCCCTTCACCCAGCCCTTCCCTTTCACACGGGACACATCCCTACAGAGCCACAGGGCAGAGAAGAGAAGAACATCAGCAAGCTAATAAACTGGGGCTTTCCTTCCTGAATGTTAGTGGTCAAGTCCCAAGACGCAGAAAAGCTGACTGAAACAGGTAATTGGAATGCCCTTTACTGGAGGGTAGCACTTCCCACCCATCTAAACACCATTTAAACATAAATTGACTTTAAACTTTTCACAGCAGGGTGTTCATAATACATACACATATGTTTATGCCGTTTTATATTATGTCAAGATTTTCTGGTGTGATATCAGTGATTATGTGAATAGAAAATATATACTGTAGTTACAAGACTAAGTTTCTGCATAGCCAATTATAGATATAGTGTATATGTGTAAGCCCGTAGGAGCAAATCAATCAAAATGTTGTTGACCTCCTCAGACATTGGGCAACAGTGACTCTAATACAGGACATTTCACTCCACCCAGGCTACTCTCAGAGGTTATAACCTATTGGGCCCCCCCCCCCGTGTTCACCACCCCCTAGAGACGATAACAGAGGCATGTTATTTCAGCATTCCTATATCACTTTGACAAAAGATAAAACAAAACTGGAACAATGTGAATATAGTGATTGGGCCACAACAATGTCATGAACTGTTGGAAAACTAAGGACGTGTATTGTATGCCAGCTCTCCACCAGCCACTATTGTTAGCCAAACTGGGTGGGATTTCTTTATCAAGGCACACCGATTAAACAGTTGGAAATAATTACATTGGAACATCAACAAACAGCATTCTAGCTTCCATCCTATTCAACTCACCTTTTACCATTTCAACAGTATATTGAAGATCATTGTCCTACTGTTGATTGAACTTCAGTTCACAAAGGCACATTTCGGATAGCCCCAACATAGTGTTCTCTCAGCTATTGACCATACATAATATCCATTCTGAACAGTATATTATAAAAAAAAAGACATGACTGGTGTTATCTATTTTAAATCACATATTTTGCTCAAAGTTAGTGTTGCTGTAGGGCAATTCAGGTATCCAAAAACAGCGAAGGAGATGATACCAAGCTTTGGGAATCATTGTTACAAAATTGTCAAAAATCCCAGTCAATCTCAACATCTGTAAAAATGTAATCTTGTTTAATAGCAATTCCTGGGTATGGTCTTCATAAGTTTCGCTGTGTGGGCCACTGCTCCTTCCTGCGACTGGGACAAATCAACAAGTCGTCCAGGTAGTTCATCAACCTGATCACTTGCAGCCGCAAGGGAGCTAGGGTGGTATCCATGCACTTTGAAAATGTGCGGGGGGCTAAGGAGAGGCCCGAATGGCAGCACGGAAAACTCAAAGACACTCCCCTGAAAGGCGAAGCGAAGATACTTCCTATGCGTTGGATGAATAGGGACGTGGCATACGCGTCCTTTCGGACCACTGTGATAAACCATTTGCCATGCTGGACAGCCTGGCGAGTATGGCGGATGCCAGCGTCTCGCTCTCTCCTGTACCTGAGTACAGGAGGGGAGCATTGAGGCTACCTACCGAGATGCCTTGCGTTCTCGGTAAGAATGCTGCAGCAATTCCTCAACTGCTGGTCCAACGGAATGGTCAGGGGAGTTAGGGGCTGCTTCTGATCGAAATTGCATCATGGTCCTCCTCAGCAATGCTGACATCCGGTTCTGTAACATCCGGGGCGACCACCGGTGCAGGCAGGGTCAGCTCCGGGGCTGGCGTTATCAGCTGAGCTGGGGCCAGAGCAAGGACTTGAGCCTGCTGCCTGGCCAGGGGCTCCCAACACCACGTATGGCTCAGCCGTGCTAGCAGGGGACAATGTGCAGGACGTGCAAGCGTGGATGTCTGAACAGCTCCAAGGGTGTTGTTTAAACACCGGAGGGTGTAGACCTGTGTATTGAAGCACTCAGGCACCAAGGGTGCAGAAGCACCGAGGACACTGAGTGAGGTAGAATACAGTACTGGTGCACCGAAGAATCAGGGCACCGAGTGCAGTGTACTGCTTTTTTTTTTTTAACTGCAAAGACAGTAACAGGAAAAAATAGCGGCTTACACACAGCAATTCAGCTATGGGAGAAACACATTCACCACGCCAGGCGGGTGACCAAGAGCGCCTAGGAGGTGGGCTGAAACAAGCCGGCTGATTCAACTCAACAGCGGGACACAGCAGAGCTGGGTCCCGGTGAAGGAATCATGCTGCTACTACTTTTTCTTTTTAAACTGCAAGGCAGTAAAGAGAAAACACATACACCACACACAACAGTAAGTTGTGAGGGTAGCAGTCACCACGGCAATGCGTGTAACTTCTTTTTTTTTTTTTTTTTTTACCAGCGCGCTGAGTAGGCGGGCTAAAACAAGCCGACGGATGCCACTCAACAGCGGGGCGCAGCAGAGCCGGGTTGTGGTGGAAGAATCAAGCTTGTATTATTTTTTATTTATAGAAGGATGCAAGACAAGGTTTCAAGGCTAAACTTTCTATTTGTTTTAGCCTTAATAATCGCTTTTACAAAGCTGCTGTCAGCCACACCTCACGCTTCTACAAGTCGGCTTCTCTCTTCTCTTTAGCTCTTTCTCTCTTTTTCTCTTTAGCTCTTCAGCTCTTTCTCTCTTCAGCTCTGTTCTCCTTCTCTCAGTCCAACCCCAGGATCCAGCTCTCAGCTCCTTTTATAGGAGAGCTGGAGGGAGGCGGTGCCTGTTCCAGCCAATCCAGAACGGACACCTCACCCTGCTGGAAAGTTCCAGAATGACAGCTGTATGGAAATCCCCCAGCCCAGCTGCCTCAGTCTGGGGATCGGAACACTCTAGATGAAAGAGGGCTGGGCTCCAGCCTGACCGCGGGTAACCTTGCTGGATGGAAAAGTACAGGCTGAGTTCTCCCCTTCACTCCAGCGTGCTGACCATGCCCCTGACCCGCGGGGTGCGCTCTTCCAGATTGTTAACAAGCAGTCAGCGTGCCAGCCCCGACCATCTCACCAGCCCGCCTCAGGACCCGCTGTTACAATATATTTATTTCTAAACTGCATGGCAGTAAAGAAACAAATACACACACACACACCACAGCAAGCTGTGAGGGTAAAAATAACAGTCACCACGGCAACATGGGTAACTGATTTTGTTTGGTTTTGTTTTTACCAGCCCACCGAGAGGGCGGGGCGGGGCGTGGCACAGCCGGGAGGATCATGCGTCTCTTTTGAAATTGCAGGGGAACTCCAGAAAACTTGAGAGATAGCTGTTTCACAAAGTCTCGATCACAGCAACTGGACAAGGGTGTCTAGCCTGGACTACAGGCAGTCACACGACTGGGGCAGTGAGTAGCCTACAGTGGAGTGGAGCACCATCTACAGGCAGAGGGCATCGAGGCACCGTGTACACCGCGTACACCGAGCACCCGAGGGCGCTATGTGCACCGAGCACCGTGTGCACCGGTTACTGTACGTACTGGGGTCCTATGCGCACCAAGGGCACCGAACACCATGCGCAATGAGTGCACTAAGCACCGTGCGCACTTTGTGCATCAAGCACCACGCGCATTGAGGCACCGAAGTACTACGGGCTGAGCGTGCACCGAGGTACTGAAGCAGCAGGGGGCAGCGGAAGCAGTGGTGCCTACCCTAACTGCATGTAGGCACACACATGGTCAGCGCATAGCATGCACCAGGGGGTACAGACAGGCCAAGGCCGCAGCAGGCGCGTATGCACCGAGCTGCACAACACAGGCAAGTGGGAATACTGCATGCGCACTGCAGATGTGCCAGCAAGGGTATTTAGTCAACAACAATAACTATATATATATATTTAAACTGCCACTCGTCAGCCAGCTGAGTCGCTCGGCAGTGGAGGTAAGGCAAAGCCTAGCCCTGGTGGAGAACGTGCTCCCACAAGAGTGAAGGCTGGAAAAAGACAACAACACTCACTCCTTTAAATCAATACTGTACAGGCAGTCAACTCACGTACCACAGATAGGAAAGCACAGCCTGCAATACGATAGCGCACAGGTTGCTGAAGAAGAAAGAGGCTAAATCAGGAGTCACTGATTCCGTGAAAGCGGCAAGCCAGCTTTCAGCCTGAAAGACAAGGGAACTGCAGTTGACTCAAAAGCTATTTTTCACAATACGCTCAGATACCAACACAGAGGGTCTTACCTTACCGTCTTGAGAGGCAAAAAGAGACATGGCTTCCAGGGAATGACGGTTTTAACCCCTCTGTAGCGGGACAGAGGGTGTCATCACAGGAAGGGGCAATCAACAGCTCTGGTATAGAGAGCTCGGAAAATACCTACCAATAAACAGGTATATCCCGTAAGTAATGTGTTGGTGGTCATCTTCGAATTGAAAGGGAACCAAGGCCAGGAGACAATTGCTACAAGAGATGTTTTAATGATTACTTACAATTGTACTTTATTGAAAGACAGCAGCAATCAGGCAGCAAGGATGAGTTGGAATAAATCAATATTTATACGTAAGTACTGAATCTAGAAAACAATTCACAGTTGGATTTTACTAAACAGTGAGTTATATTTTTTTCAAATGGCAACTCCTTGGGCTTTATTGCATACAAATCACTTTAATACCCTCTACCTAAATAATATGTGATCAATACGCATTAAAACTACATGATTGCCATTTAATTAATTTACAATCATGTTTTCATAAAATGCATGATGAATGCACATTATATAGGTAATGAGAAAAGTGTCCTAGAATCCATGTTGACGGTGAATATAGGAACCTTCCAAGTTGATAAGTGAGTATTGAAAGTAATTTCCATTGTTAACCTGCCATGCGAATTATGTTCTGTAGAGTTTAGTGCATAACAAACATTAACATTGGTAAGCGTAGATTAGGACTGTTTATGCTGTGAAACAGAAGGTTTAATTTGACAAACAGGAAAAAACATAAATAGATGAATACACACGTAGGCTAAAATGTAGAAGTTAAATGTCAATTATCTGTCAAGCTAATTGGGTCCCAATTGCCAAATCATTCGAACATTGAAATGCAAATGACTGTCTTCTCTCATGGAAAATGTGTGTGTGTGTATATATATATATATATAAATAAATATATATATATATATATATATATATATATATATATATATATATATATATATATTTCCATTTCTCTTTATTACTTTGCTGCATTTGAGGCCATTAACTGAATTAGCAGAGCAAATGTGGTAACCCATTTACTACAAAGTGCTGTGCCAATCTCATTTTGAAAAACACCCATCTCTAATGTTGTTGGTTCAACTATCTTTTTAGTTTCCTACAGGGCTCATCAATAACAAATTACTATCTCTGTAACTGTGTGTGAACATAAAAAGGATGACTGGGACAGAGAAAAATAAACACAATACTGGTAATGGTTATTTATAAAGGGTGCTGTACTCAAATCTAGACATATCTGTAAAAGGATATGTTTGACAAGTAGTTGAGATACTGGCCCACCTATACAGACGTGCTCAAATTTGTTGGTACCCTTACAGCTCATTGAAATAATGCTTCATTCCTCCTGAAAAGTAATGAACTTAAAAACTATTTTATCATGTATACTTGCATGCCTTTGGTATGTCATAGAATAAAGCAATGAAGCTGTGAAAAGAGATGAATTATTGCTTATTCTACAAAGATATTCTAAAATGGCCTGGACACATTTGTTGGTACCCCTTAGAAAAGATAATAAATAATTGGATTATAGTGATATTTCAAACTAATTAGTTTCTTAAATTAGTATCACACATCTCTCCAATCTTGTAATCAGTCATTCAGCCTATTTAAATGGAGAAAAGTAGTCACTGTGCTGTCTGGTATCATTGTGTGCACCACACTGAACATGGACCAGAGAAAGCAAAGGAGAGAGTTGTCTGAGGAGATCAGAAAGAAAATAATAGACAAGCATGGTAAAGGTAAAGGCTACAAGACCATCTCCAAGCAGCTTGATGTTCCTGTGACAACAGTTGCAAATATTATTAAGAAGTTTAAGGTCCATGGAACTGTAGCCAACCTCCCTGGGCGCGGCCGCAAGAGGAAAATCGACCCCAGATTGAACAGAAGGATAGTGCGAATGGTAGAAAAAGAACCAAGGATAACTGCCAAAGAGATACAAGCTGAAATCCAAGGTGAAGGTACGTCAGTTTCTGATCGCACCATCCATCGCTTTTTGAGCGAAAGTGGGCTCCATGGAAGAAGACCCAGGAGGACTCCACTTTTGAAAGGAAAACATAAAAAAGCCAGACTGGAATTTGCTAAAATGCATATTGACAAGCCACAATCCTTCTGGGAGAATGTCCTTTGGACAGATGAGTCAAAACCGGAGCTTTTTGGCAAGTCACATCAGCTCTATGTTCTCAGACGAAAAAATGAAGCTTTCAAAGAAAAGAACACCATACCTACAGTGAAACATGGAGGAGGCTCGGTTATGTTTTGGGGCTGCTTTGCTGCGCCTGGCACAGGGTGCCTTGAATCTGTGTAGGGCACAATGAAATCTCAAGACTATCAAGGCATTCTGGAGCGAAATGTACTGCCCACTGTCAGAAAGCTGTGTCTCAGTCGCAGGTCATGGGTCCTCCAACAGGATAATGACCCAAAACACACAGCTAAAAGCACCCAAGAATGGATACGAACAAAACATTGGACTATTCTGAAGTGGCCTTCTTTGAGTCCTGATCTGAATCCTATCGAACATCTATGGAAAGAGCTGAAACTTGCAGTCTGGAGAAGGCACCCATCAAACCTGAGACAGCTGGAGCAGTTTGCTCAGGAAGAGTGGGCCAAACTACCTGTTAACAGATGCAGAAGTCTCATTGAGAGCTACAGAAAACGTTTGATTGCAGTGATTGCCTCTAAAGGTTGTGCAACAAAATATGAGGTTAGCGGTCCCATCATTTTTGTCCATGCCATTTTCATTTGTTTTATTATTTACAATATTATGTTGAATAAAAAATCAAAAGCAAAGTCTGATTTCTATTAAATATGGAATAAACAATGGTGGATGCCAATTACTTTTGTCAGTTTCAAGTTATTTCAGAGAAAATTGTGCATTCTTCGTTTTTTGTGTAGGGGTACCAACAAATTTGAGCACGTCTGTATATACCAGCCAACAACCTTGGTAGGACTATGATAGCTGCATGATCTTCAATTAACCCCTAGTTTTCAAGCACAATAAGCTGTAGACAAGTAGCAAATGATTAGTTGACTATCATAAAATTAAAATCTCATGTCATCCCTCTTCAATCTGTTTTTATTCTAGTAAGACAGAGCATTAACCTGTAAACCATCACAGGCCATTAAAACTTTAAACATAACATTGTTGAAAATAAGTGTGGTCTTCTATTCCCATACACCCCCCCCCCCCCCCCCCAACCCTCCCCTTGCTATAATAAAGCAAGGCATGCCAGACCATAGATGTTAGTTTAAAGCAGTAGCTATGCAAAAATGCCACAAGAATTGTATGCATGCCTTGCACAAAAAATGCATGAAGAATTTGCTAGATTTGAAAATGGCTGTAAGGATTATGCAAGTTTTGTGCAAGGTATGCAGCATATTGATAAGCAGAACCAGGCCCTACAGAAAAAAGAAAAAAAAAACATTATATGTATTATTGTATGGTAACACATTGGTTTTGGAACAGATTTTGCAGTGGTCTTGATATGGGAACAAACAAGTACTGATATAGCCTTGTGTTAATATTACTCCCAGTAAAGAACATCATTGTAGTGCCACTGCATTAGACAAGAGAACCCCTGCAGGTATTTAGAGTGACAGTGTGTGCTCTTGTCCAAACTCGGCCCTACATATTTCAATATGTTGATTTGTCCAACTAACAATCTTTTTTTTTAATAAATTTAGTCGTTGCCAATTATGTTTATTATTTTCTCTCAATTTGGAATGGCTCCTGTCCTCGGTCGGCAAAGGAATAGCTTGGACTTGAACTTGCGACGTCCAGACTATAGGGCACTTCCGGCACTCTACGCAAGTGCTTTTACTGGATGCACCACTCGGGAGCTCCCCAACTAACAATCTTTTAATGATACCAGTAATAAATAAATGCTTTCTATGACGATTTTTTTTATCAGTGCACTTCTATATCCAATTAAATTCTGTGGTTCATTACCAATTACCATCGCACCAATGGATAACAACACAACAATAGCTTTTTGTTAATTTGTAACAAAAAGCTATTGTACAAATTTTCTACAGTGTATCTTTCAACATTTAAATAATATGTATCACACCCTGTGTTGTTTAATGTGGCTTTGGCCTGTGTCCTGCAAACTCCTCAACCTGCCCTATTACTATTAACCAGCTACCTGCCCCAAAATCACTGAAACATAAACCTGAGGCCCCATATGGCTCCCGATTCTACCAATAGATCAACCTGTCTTTTACAGTCAGCCTTGTGCTTTTCTAAGACAGAAGTTATGAAAACTTTTCTGTTTGGGATAAACTGTACTGAAGTGAAAGTACATGTTTAATTTATATTGTCTGTAAGTGAAAGACCACTTTTCAAATATTTAATATGTGCATTGTTTTTACAAAAGAGCAATTTCCAGAATTTTCTCGGGGCCCCCTGGGAAGCCTCTGTAAACCCCCAGCGTCACCAGACCCAGTTTGAAACACATTGCTCTAGGATACACTCTAGACATTGACCAAAACAGACAACCAATGGTAGACAGAATAAATATCTGTTTATCTGATATATACAGTCGCAGACAAAAATATTGGCACCCTACGTTTACTAATTATACCATTATTAGTTATTAGTTTATTTGGTAGACGCATTTATCCAAGGTAACAATGATTCAAGATAACAGATTAAGGACAAGCATTCATTAAACTTTAATCACTTTTTAATAAAACAAAAAGCAAAATACACAATACACAATTTCTAGTAATTTAACAAATAATATTCATCAAAAAACAAAAAAACTTATTTAATGTAAAGTATTTGTTCATGACAAAAGTATTGGCACCCCTGCTTTTGTATTTTGTATGTCCTCCTTTTGCTTTTATTGTGGCTTTCAGACATTTATGATAATTCTTAACCAATATGTTACATCTTGTTTGTAAAATCTAGGCCCATTCTGACTTGCATATTTCCTACAGCTCACAGATTGGATACACAATGCTTGGCTACAGCTTTTTTCAGATCAGTCCAAAGCATTTCTATTGGACTGAGATCTGGTGATTGCGAAGGCACATCCAGAACCTGCATCTTTGTTTTCTTAAATTTCAGAGTTGACTTAGCTGTATGCTTTGTGTCATTGTCGTGTTGGAAGATAAACTGCATGCCAATCAGCCTACGGGCAGATGGTATCATTGTACTTTGTAGAATGTATTGCTACATGGCTGCATTCATTTGATTTTCACTTGCATGGATGTCTCCTGCTGAAACATCTCCATAACATGATCGAACCACCTCCATATTTAACTGTAGGTACAAGGGTTTCTTCATTGAAGGCTTTCCCTTTTTTCTCCAAACATACTGTGGTTCATTTTTTGGGAAAATATCTATTTTAGTCTCAATGGGCCAGACAATTTTGTTGAAGAATGCTTCAGATTCCTCTTCATATTAGCAAATTTTAGATGATTTATTGTATTAATTTTCTTTAAAAGTGGTTTACAGTGAGGTGTACGTGCATACAACTGTTCTGTGACCATGTCCCTTAGTACAGCTCTTTTATGCTCTATTATGCCTGATGATTCTAAGGAACAGATGTAAGTATAGACACAGTGCAAAAATTGCATATGCAAAATTCAAATTGCATTGTGGCCAGGCAATTAGTTTGCACTGCGCCCTATGTAAGCTTAAGAGCAATGCAAATTACTCAACACGCACAAATAATGGTACGCAATTATGATAATGAGGGTCTCAATGAGCGCATCGGTCTATTTAGCAGCCACACTTGTAGCCCAGAGGTGACGTAGTTAGGAGTACAGAGAGCAGCAGGCGCTGTATGACATTTGTGGAGTACGAGCTGAGAGTCCTTATGGCTGAGCATGAAATAGAGTTGTTTGGAAAAGCATCAGCCAACATCAGCTATGTTAGTATCCTTAGGAAATGATATGTATTGGCCTGCCCTTTTCAGCATGACATCCAGTAATTTACCTAGCACTCAGGAAAAAGGTGGATTGGGCTATCCCTCCAGACATTCCAACTGTGGTCTGAAAGGAACCAGAGGCTGTGTGCATAGAACACAGCACTTTCACATGTGCAGGGATAGCGGTCCCTAGATTGACGCTGGAGTATAGCTCATCCCTCAATTCAGCTATTAGGTCTACAATGACCGGTGGAGTGAGATGATAATGCTTTAGCACCGCATTCCAAACAAAGTGACCCTTCATCTTGTCCTGCTCCTCCGTACGTGTTCCTTCCTCTCCTCAACAAGAGCCAAGTGTCGCCACATCAGGAAGTGTAGCACAGCAGCCATCCTGAAGCCAATGACAGGTCTCTGCAGGTGTGTGCCTTTATACAGCTCTTAATTACTAGTTTCTACAATGGTTTGCACCTTGTAAGAAGAGGTGTAAAGTTTTTGGAGGGTCAACAATTGCCTAAGTGCAAGGCAAAGCTTTACATTGCATTATAATGTTTGCGCCCGCTTACTATCCAGATCCCGCCAAATTCCATGCTCTTTTCTTCATTTGAATGCACTTCAATATAATTTTAATGGATTAATGATGGCAAAGTGCAAATGTGATAGCGGGTGCGGAACGCCAGGTGATCACCATTCTTTGCATACGCCGCATTTTGGGGGGTTTTGCACCCATCACATGCGCTTATCCTTACATCTACCCCTAAATCTTTCTTTAAGTCCTTGGCTGTTAATATATATGTGTGTGTGTAACGGGGTCGAAATGACCCGTTATTTCACATTTTTATTTTGCATTTTATTTATTATTTGTATATTTTGATTTGTGCATGTTTTCTTTGATAGGGCACTGTGATTGATTTTGTAGCACTTTATTGTTCCTTCCCCACTCAGCTAATTAATTAATTACCCGTCAATTGAAACTAATGAGCACCTGACTATAAATACCCCTTGATTTTAGTTTTCCAGGATGGCCATCCACCGTTTGTCTTGTCTGTCTGTGTTTGTTTGTGCGTGTAGGAGAGGGGACCTGAGACGGAATGAAAACGAAAATAAATGTTAAACCTAGTACTTGTTGCTGCTGCTGTGATGATGATGAAGATGATGATGTCGTTAGGAATAATGTTTATCGATGTCCCCTCCTCTGCACTCACTGGTGTTTTGTGTTTGTTATTAAATTGGTTGTTTTTATTTTCGGATCTTTATTGTGATTTTAAACAAATCCCCTGTTTGGTTGCTATTGTAATGATCTGCTGCTAATTCTTAATTCTGTGCAATAAAACATTATTTTAATTGACAAAAACTGTGTCCTGGTTACTTTTTTCCCTGATTTGCCCTCCGAAAAAAAGAACTTTAATTCTGAGGTTCAATTCCCTCAGTGGCGTAGTCAGAATGCTGTCTAGATCATTTTGGATGACTTTTGCTGCCTGCATCAGCGTTTGCCACTCCTCCTATTTTTGTGTCGTCTGCAAATTTAACAAGTTTGCTTACTATACCAGAATCTAAGTCACTAATGTGGATTAGGAATAGCAGAGGACCTAATAATGATCTCTGTGGTACTCCACTGGTTACCTCACTCCATTTTGAGGTTTCTCCTCTAATCAGTACTTTCTGTTTTCTACATGTTAACTACTCCCTAATCCATGTGCATGCATTTCCTTGAATCCCTACTGCGTTCAGTATGAAAATTAATCTTTTATGTGGGACTTTGGCCCTGTCCACACTACATAACCGATCTTGAGAACCGTACTCGAAACCGCTCTAATTAATCCAGCTCAAAGCGTCCACACTGATGTACCGTTTCGTGTTTAGTCAGGCTTAATGCGTCCACTCACCATTAGAATAGTTCAGTTACAATTCCCAGCAGCGCAATGGACCGTGGAAATTAATATGATAGTATCCCACCATGCACTGTATTTTATTTTAAAATAATGTGTTATGCCCCATATTAACAGAGGTCCATATTGCATAAATGAAATATAACAAGTATTGTGGAAAAAGTAAATCCGAACACACACACACACACACACACAAGCAGGGCTTGACGTTTTCAGGTTTTATTTTTAATCAGGTGAAGTCCTTTAAACAAATTGAGCTGATTCTGTTTTATAATTAAACTCAGAAAAAAGCTGTTAATTACAAAACAATCTTTGTTTTTACCTTCATATCTTGCCTGAGCCTAATTCTGGTCCTTTTAATTTTATTTCAAACAGAGCTGACAAATTACGTGATTTGTTCATCCCCGATCCTACTTTTATCGCATTTCATTTTTGCAGTCGCCTAATTTAACGTTGTGTTTTTGTTATTTTCCCCACTAGTTTAACAGAGATGTCCTGACAGATTTTTTGAAGGATAAAAATGAATACCTAGTGCGGAGTGTACACTGATAGCAAGTCCTTTAGGTGCCTGCTCAGAGTATTTCGCCAAATATACCACAAAGCATTTTGGGATATTGGAGGATACACAAAAAAATGTAGTTTGGTATTACAGCGTCCACACTTCTGATAAACCGCGCTACCTGATGCGATCTAATTAGAACCGGACTTGAGACTACCTCCTGAGGTGGTCTCGAGTCCGGTTCTCGAGTACGGTATTAAATGCTGCGTAGTGTGGACGCAAACTGTATTTAGCACTTTTAAGCCGGCTTAAATGCAACTAATACGGTTTAAAGGCATAGTGTGGACAGGGCCTTTGTCTAAAGCATCAGTATGGTATGAATTCTCAGTATGTGTTGAGAAGGAAAAATAAATAAATGGGTCTTAGAAAAAAGACATTCTTTGTCTGTGTGTTTGAACAGTGGATTAGGCTTTGGTGCCTATGTTTTTTTTAAACTGTGCTTCTGGAATTAGCTTTACACACAAAAACCTGATGGGCAGCTCTTGCAACCATTCTGGTCACGATTCTTCCCATACAATCAGAAAACAATGACCTGTTGTCTGCAGTATCATGGGCTGCTCGGCTGGAAACTGTCTCTCTCTGCCAGCAACAAATTCCTGACCTTTGACCCCAAACATGCTTACCTCGGGTAAGTGAGCAGTCTTGAAGTGACCTGAGGATACTGAGAGACAGTCGGTGTCATTACACCCTGTTAGATTGAGTGTCTCTGTACTGTGCTGTTTGTGTTTTTGGCACAAAGCCCTTTATTTAATATAAAGACTGCAGTTCTCCAACTAGATCTTTGTTGTGGAAACGTTGCTCTCTTGCATCAAGACAGGGACAAACCAAATCTTGTTTTTTTAATTCTGCATCTGTACTGGAGTTACGGATTGTGCAAGAACACAGTATTCTGCAATTCCTTTATATGTACTGTATATATATATATATATATATATATATATATATATATATATATATATATATATACAATTTGTAATCATTAAACAAAGTCTTAAATGTGCTTCATGTACAATTTAAGAAGCTTTAAATATATATAACAATATAAATTTAAATATATATATATATATATATATATATATATATATATATATATATATATATATATATATATAAACCAAAATTAAACATCATTAGAACTTTGTTTATTGGCTTTATAAGGTAGTTTTTTAAACAGCTTGAGGTGTATCAGTTTTCATTCCGTAAAGTGACTTTTTGCTGTTATAAAAAAAAAAAAAACCCTATACTGCATCCACTTGATTAAGCAATAGCATTTGGAGTGTTTATTTTTTATTCTGGTGTATTATATTTTTGTGAACCTCTTGTTCATCCCATCAAATGCACCTCGTTTATGTGTTCTCTGTAGCCTACTCGGTTTGTTTTGATGTGCTTGTCCATGACTCACCGTTGTTAAACTGTGGAATACATTAACTTGATGGTCCATTTTACAGCACTAGGCTTTTGCATTGACATACTGCTATCCACAGTTTGAAGTCTGAATGTGCTTTTAGCAATTATATTTTTTGAGGGTTTGGCGATATTAGGATAAGCTGCGTATAAAATCACATTTTGGTCTGGTCTCTTTCACATGCACTTTAAGCTTCTCGTTACCTTTCCATGGGTCCTAGGTGTAGTTTTAAACATTATTTTAACTACCTGAACTACCTTGTCACTGAAGTAACTGGAGCCTGGATGTTGCTTATTTTTTATTTTTTTTAGACAACACTGTTAAAAAAGTGCAAGACTAACTAAAGTAAGGTCAGAAGACCTATGTTAAAAATGTCACAGTTGGGTCCCCTTCTGACATAGTCATTATGAAAGTTTGCAAGGGTAAATCTTTTCAGTAATTGTGCACTTTCCTATGTTTTTACTCCTGATTTACTCTGTCTGGCTGTACTTTACCATGGTGGAATCACAGAGCTCAATGAATTCAATACAATTTGACAGCATACTGGTATTGTTAGTAAAATGATCAAACAAATGTTATTCCACATTGCTTTGTGGGGTCCAAAGGAGCAGGACACCTACTGTTTTTGTATGAAGCATTTAGTCTAAAGTGAGCTTTTGGTACAGACTTGTCCAATTCTGTATACCAAAATGCTACTTTTTTGTGAAATATATTAATATCAATGAAAACACGAGAAAGATGTGAGCGATCATATTTGGAAATGGATTGGTTTCATTTTTCACTTCAGTCAGTTTGGAACTGCCAAATCAGGTGCCAAGTGTGCATGTTTTTCAAGTGAAAATGGCAATGGACAAGCAGTTTATTGTGTTTGGGGTGTACTCCTCTTGCGAAGGAAATCTGATTGTCAACCATCCGGTGTGAGGAGGGAATAACAATAAACGACTTACAGTAGGCAAATATTTTAGTCCTTAAATTCATATTTTGTGTAACTTGGAACAGATTTCTAATTATAACATGAACGTTTTTATTTTCCTTTTGCAAACAATGGTAATAACTTGGTAACTCTGGACCATTGTTTGTGTTGGTTCATTGAGAACTTAAGTTACAGATCTCTGTGCAAGCTTATGACACAAGGGCCCTGCATTACACATGAAGAGCAATGACCAAAGGAAGGAAGTACCCCGTTTTACAGTTCCTGACTATTTTCATAAAAACAATGAATTTTGTCTTGTTTCCTTTTGTCATGACCGGACACATTTATTGCTGCCCTGTTTATATCCCAAATCCCCATCGACTGCATCAATGATGGGAGAAGCTCATATGGTAAGCTGCTATGATTGCTTTGTGTTAGCATATGATTACATACATCCCTGTGGGAGGGCAAAAAGCCGTGAAATACATGTTTAGTCATTTATGGATATACATAGAGATGTTCTTTATTCCAAATTCTACAAGCACATGGATGAAGAATTGCTGGTTAATAATTGTTCCACTTCTCACATCACCGAACCTGGTGTTCATTATTTAGTCACACTGTGCGACAGAGGGCAGGTCCTCTGACCTATTTTGTACACAAACCAGTTCTTAAAGGTTAAAGATACCGCTAAAAAATATACCCTTAGTTTAAAATGTTAGTCTTTTTGACATGCTGCTTGATTGTATAGTAATAAACTATTTCCATTATAATTCAGGACATGCTTAAGGCTTTTTTAAGCATCCACCAACAGTTTACAAACTATTTCACCAACTACCTTGAGAGACTTTAGAGACCCCTAAAAACATTGCACCCTGTATTTGTTGGATACGTATTCACATGAATTTCTTCGTAATGGTAAAAGCAAACTGTTGTAAAAACAATGTAGATGTTACGTTTAGTAAATATAGACAGGGGCACATGAAAATAATCTGCAAGGCTGTGTGCAAATAAGTAAGCATTCAAGTCTTTGTTACTTTAAAAAATAACAACAGTGTGTTGTAGGAAGCTACATGTTTTCAGTCACGCTGGCATTCCATCGATTGGTACATTAAGCAGACCTCTTATTTGTATCAGTACCGGTATTGGTCTTAGCTGACACAAAGTTTTGGAACTGTAACTTCTGCCCTGACAAAAAAAAAAGAATGCAATGGTATGGTAACCAAAGCAATAGTATTTGTTCTGATACTGTCTTTACTAGTGTACTGCTGTTTTCATATTCCTTTCCCGTGATCCCCTGTGCTGAAATACCTGTTTATAGTTTGTCTCTTAATATTAGATGCAAGGATACAGGCATGGGCTATAGACCCGTTCCAAATGGTTCCTGGAGCCACCTCCAGTAAAGCCTTTCATACTTAATGAATGAAGGAAGAAATAATTGATGATGACTGTAACCCGAGGACGTGGTTGGAAACAGAAGTTAATAGCTTTACCTAATTTTTTTTCACCACATATTCTCTAATTAGACACCCACAATAAATAAATAAAAAAAGAAAGTGTTGAATTTAATGCTATGGAAACAGGCAGAGTTGACAGCAATTGAAACAGAAGCACTCGTTCTATCTGCTAGCCTAGAACAGCAATGTGGACTATGAATCTCACTAAGCTTTATTCATGGTAGTCATTGTATATATAATTATAGTGTAGGTGGGTCTGGCTCCAGACAATCTCATAGCTAGTTAAAGGCACATTTAGAAAAAAAATAACATAATATCTCAGCACTGCAGCAATTCTCCAATAGCATCTCAGTAGATCTAGCTTATTTATTATTATTATTAGGCTTCCAAGCCAAAGGCTGGGGAAGCCTATTATTATTGCTGTGTTTATTATTATTATTATTATTATTATTATTATTATTATTATTATTATTATTATTTTTCCGCACAAACAACATCGCAGAGTTATGAAAACGCATACGTAAGTAGATGCCTATGGCTGGACAACCAGAGTGGCGTCCGCAAATGAAAAAGTCACATGGTTCGACCGCCATATTGGATCTCGTGGAAACTTTGGGAATTTTTCAAAACTCTTGCTGTTAAAAACAACTTAAGGTGAAACAAGATTGACAGAAAGGAATTCCAACATATCTTCCCGCCCAGCACGTTCAGGTAAGCCGATGATTTTCACATTAGATCTCCTAGAACGGTCCTCTGGGTCTTGGGTCTTCTGTTTAAGTATGTGTAATTCCCTTTATACCTCACTCATCGTGGCCGCCATGTCACCATCTCCCATCTCCCTGGTATTCCTCCAAACTTCCAAATCCAACACTCTATTTTCTGCCGTTTCAATTCGGTCATTCATGGTGTCTCTGTCTCGTTTCAATTGTGCAAGCTCTGCCCTTATCTCCTGAGCCATGCTGGACAAGGGTAGGAGATGTTTCTTCACATCATCCAGTCCTGTCATGAGAATATCCACTTTAGACATCAGCAACTCCGTGGCCTCTGCTGCCGGCAACTTTGCAGATTCACCAGGCAAATCCTGAGTTTACCTCGCTTCGGTTTGGGCTCTTTAGCGGTGCGACTTGTCTGTTGACGACATCTTGTGGATCCCACACATTATAATCTTTAATCTTTAGTCAGTCAAGATCATTAATGACAGAATAAAACTATCAAATAAATCAAAAAGGACCGGAGGAAACTTTTCTACGGCTCACCCCATCTGTTGCATTATGTGACCCAAGCACTTTTTTATGAAATCACATGACTTGAGCTCAGTATTTTGTTATCCCAAGGAACAATACTACTCAAACATTCAATATATATATATATATATATATATATATATATATATATATATATATATATATATATATACACACATATATACATACACACGTTACGATACCCTCCTACCTTTGAATATACTGTGCTTATTTTTTTCCAGAATGATCGCTGCTCGTATGCACACTCTGCACACAATGTTTGTGAAACTGGTGAAGCTTCCAACCAGGTAGTTTGGCCAAGACAAAAACAAAGAGACAGGAGTGGTTGGTATGCCACCTAAGGTTCCTGGAACCCCACCTCAAGAAAAGCACATCAGTCGAATTTGAAGGTGGGGCCTAGATAAAAAATGAACAATGATATACCGACAAAACGTACAGTAGTTTATTCCACAGGTAGACAAGATAACTTTAACAATACAAGATGTATTCCTATATTTAACATATGCTACAAATTCTGATCAAGATGCCTTAGTTCTGTTGTTATACTGTTGCACAATATGTATGAACATATACATGTCTTAGGATGAAATGTTTATTTAACATTGGAAGTACTATAATACAACTTTTTAATTTTAGTGCGCAGTTGTTTTTTCTTAAAAAAAAAAAAGTTTTCTCTTAAGCACCATTGTGTTTACAGACAGCCGACCGTGAACCCGACTGTACACAAAGGTGTTTATATGAACCACTACGGTGCCACATGATTCCATGACAGCAGGACACTATGAGCCAGGACAGGATTTTGAAGTTGTCCTTAAACTAAAAGAAATAAACTTGTAAATTAAGCGTAAAGCCTTTGCTTAATTGATACTGTTACCTATTTACCGCAAAGCAGTCTTACAATGCAGATGTCGTTTATGAATTTAAAAAAATAAAATGCATCTTTAATATGTTTAATTTTCAGTTTTCATTATTAATTTCAATTTTCCAATAGTTTAAATTTACGTTTTATCTTATATAATGACGCCCTAATTTGCTATGATAATTTGCTATATAATTAAGCAACAGTATAAATTTAGCAAAGGCGTTATGCACAATTTATGAGTTGATTTATTTCAATTTAAAAATTCCCGCTTTTATGGAGCTCTATGGTAATCATATGAACAACAGAGCACCGAAACAAAAAACAACTGCTGGGACCTCAGTTTTACGCCATACATCTGGAAAAACTCATATATTGTGCCCCACTTCCTGCGAGATGCCTGCTCTCAGAGGTGTTTTTTGCGACGCAACCTCCTTCAAAGAGATGCAATGATCGCTTCAGGCTTAAGAGAGAGAGCAGAGATTTGTTTTTGTTTAACTGGGATAGCGACAGTGATGAGGAATTTGAGGGATTTACTGAGGAAGATGTAGCAGGGCCGGAAGATGTAAGCGAGGGTGAGGAAATGGAAAGATCAGACTGGGAGGAGTTAGTGACAGTGAGGGAGGAGACAGCGAGGCTGACAGGAGAAGAGGCGTGTCAAGGGGAGTGGCACGAAATGACAGGTAGGGACAGAGAGACAGCGCTGAAAATGGCAGGGAAAAGAATACTTGCGTTCAGTCCGTCACAATCTCGGCCAACAAGAGTATGGAGTAGTGCTGACCCATATGATTATTTTATTAATATGTTCACCCCTAGGATGGAGGGTGCTGCATGGAGCGCTCACGTCACTTTACCTGTGTCAGGCACTGCTTGCCCTTTCTGCAGTCAGTCCGAGTCGGTAGTCCACATTTATTTTCTTTGCGCCAGGCTGCAGCTGTTTTTCCTTCTGCATTTTTTCCCATTTTTGGGCACCCTGTTCGTGGCTCCACCAAGAAGAGAGACCTCTTGTTGAACTGACAATTTACAAGACCAGGAGGCGCAAGATCACCAGGGAGGGTCTTTTTGAATGTGGGGCCATGTTCAGGGCCCTTGTCAGTTTCAGGGTTAAGTTACAGCACACCCACGTGGAGTCTGCTGGCGACATCAAAGCTTTTGTCGACCAGTGGGCCCTAAGGACCCTTGCCCTCGTCTCCCGCCGAGACACCGCTTGGCGGGAACCCCTCCAACCCCTGGAGGGCGAGAGTCCCCAGTGGGAGGCTCTGTACTCCCTGCTGAACCCTAGAGGAGCTGGGGACCTGGGATAGAGGGTGCTGCATGGAGTGCTCGCGTCAGGACAAATCCTGCGTCACTTTACCGACTCGGACGCCGCATGCCCTTTCTGCGGTCAGTCCGAGTCGGTGGCTCACATTTATTTTTCATGCGCCAGACTACAGCCGTTCTTTCTGTTACTGAAGAACCTCCTGCTGCAGTTCAGGTTGCATTTTTCTCCCACCCTTCTAATTTTTGGGCACCCTGTTTGTGGCTCCACCAAGGCAAAAGACCACCTGGTGAATCTGCTCCTGGCTCTTGCTAGACTGGCCATCTACAAGAAGCGTAAGATCACCACGGAGGGTAGGGTCTCTATGACTGTGGGGCCATGTTCAGGGCCCTAGTCTGGTCCTGGGTTAATTTAGAGCACGCCCACGCAGAGTCCACTGGCGACATGACAGCTTTTGTCGACCAGTGGGCTCTAGGGGGCGTGCTCTGTACCAGCACCCCTTTTGTTCTCAATATTTAATTTGCAGTCTTTTTGACCGTTTTTTTAGTTAAATTAGTTAAGCCTCATCCTTGTTAGCACCCTCAAGGGTGCTAAGTAGAATTTTTTTCCAGCTGGTGCAGTCCCAATTTATGGGTCTTAAATAGGGCTTTTTATGTTCCACCCTGTTTCCTCTGCTAACAATTGGCTGTGTGTGCTGTAAATTATGAATTATAAGGAGTTGCTTGGTAAGTAAACGTGTAAATGAGTTTTCACCACAGACTTTGGTTTGGATGAAAGAAACAAGTTACTATCACTGTGCTTTTAAGCGTGTATTTGCGTGTGTTTGTGGGAACTATAAAGCAAAAAACATTGGTATTAATCATGCCTTTCTTGTAACTCTGCTGTATGCCTCTCTGTGTATCAAATTCTATGATAGCTCCCTTGAAAGTTTTAATTCATATCCCACAGAGACTACGGGCTTGAGTCTCAAACTATTTAATTTTAATTGATTACCTCCCTTAGAGCACTACTCGATGCCTTTAAATCTGTAGGCCCACTGGCTGTGCAATTGGGAGCATTTAAGGAACAAATATGATTACAAAGCATGCCTTGGGGGCTCCTGAGTGGCGCATCCAGTAAAAGCACTCACTAGAGTGCAGGATGCGCTCTATAGCCTGGACGTCGCGAGTTCGAGTCCAGGCTATTCCACAGCCGACCGTGGACGGGAGCTTCCAGGGGGCGGCGCTCAATTGGCCGAGCGTCGCCCGGGGTGAGGGAGGGTTAGGTCGGCCAGGGTGTCCTCGGCTCACCGCGCACCAGCGACCCCTGTAGTCTGGCCGGGCGCCTGCGGGCTTGCCTGTAAGCTGCCCAGAGCTGCGTTGTCCTCCGATGCTGTAGCTCTGAGGCGGCTGCACAGTGAGTTCGCAGTGTGTAAAGAAGCGGGCGGCTGACGGCACACGCTTCGGAGGACAGCGTGTGTTCATCTTCGCCCCTCCTGAGTCAGCGCAGGGGTTGTAGCGGTGAGCTGAGCCTAAGGAATAATTGGGCATTTCAAATTGGGGAGAAAATAATAAAAAAAACTAATTGGCAACGACTAAATTAAAAAAAAAAAAAAAAGCATGCCTTAAAACAGTCCACATAATTTTGTGATTCTCAGGACCATATACAATCATACAGTATATAAGTACTTCATATGTGTCACCAATATATTATGGACACGATTTTGATGAAATGCAGTAAAATTCAAACTGTCAAAGTGCTTTATATTTTCTTATTTAAATTACACCTTACCTCACTAGAGTGATTCACCTTACAACCATGTATAAAACAGCTTTTACAGAACATTATATGAGTGTATATGAGTGCCTTTGACCGCTGTTCTTAAACAATGCATGGCATATGTGGAGGGATGTTTCTAAATCTGTTGGGTGGTATGTTTGTGCATAAAAGAGCAGCATCAAGGTCTGTATATAAGGCACTATAACTAAACAAACAAAAATAGTTGCCATTCCATATCTGAGTACCTCAGCTATTTAGTTTCAAACACTTTCTATTCAAAAAGTTATGTTAACCATAACAAAACCTTGGTAAGGAGACCATTTATAGAATATGTATTGCATTTTTCATATTCTGTTAATATTGATGTAATTACAAAGCAATTAATTAGTAATTGCCTTTGAATTCATTTGAAGAATATATAATTAATACTGATACATTGCATATTCATATTAAACCCAGACTTACCACGAAAGTACGACGACAGTGAATAAATGTGCTTATATAGACTAGAAAATGTTAGTGTTGTGTTTTAAGGAAAATATAATGTTTCAATTCATGAAACTGTTCTTGATTGTTGTTGGGTTTGTTAGATCATTTGCTTAGAGAAAACTGCCAAACACTTCTTGATACGTGAATGGAAGCTGAAATGAAATGAACTCAGCTAAATGTGTTCTTAACAGTCTAAAGGTTAATGATAGGGAGCACAGAAGAAAGACTTAGTCAGCAGTAAGGTTTATATTTAATCTCCAAAAGCCTTGACTCATGAACTATTTGACCATTTCAGCAGCAGAATCTTTGATGCACGTCTTTTCTAAATCGTGGATTAACTACAGCAATTCAGTTTTTTTATTTGCCTCTGATTCTGTACCTGTAGGACAGAGCTCTTGTACAACACAAGCCAACTGCCCACAAGTGTTTTTGCCACAGCCAGGCTTCAAAGCTGTTCTGAATGGTATAAGACCACCTTGTAATTGACTGATGATTATTAGATTACATTGATCAGAGACCACCATAAATTAAATAGTGACATCATATCCAGAATGAAATGCATTAAAATCCAGTGAAACTCCCAAATAATTCACACTTGGAGAATTCACCTCGACACAAAATTTGAACTAATGCTGTATTGTGTTTGAGTCATTTATTCTAGAGTTTCAAAACACTCTTCTCTTACAGACAATTTACAAAGACTCAGACACTACAGTCTTTAAATAAAATCTGACTTTTGTGAATAGGGTCCTAGATACAATTTTTCAAAGAGGCTTCTCTTTCTTATTTTATACTGTAAATTAAAGAGAGAAACTCTAATCAAAGGAATCCGTTTTCATATTTGATACATTATTGTCTTGCTCCTTGTGCTATCTCAAACCATGTTTCAGAATAGAACGCATACCCTTAACATTTTAAATAGACTTGCTCTTATTTATTTCTGTACTTAGTATGAGAAGCGAGTGACAACGGTGCTCATCAAAAAAAAGCCAGCTGGCCCTTTTCATAAAAAAACAGGTGATAGAATCAAATGTTAAATTCAAACACCCTCATAGACAGCATAAAGGTATTTCCTCTCCCTCTGTGTCTCAGCTCTAGATCGTATGATAGAATAATGCAGTGCATTCTTCTGAGCATGCCAAAGCAAGCCTTGTTTCAATATCAGAGAGGCGATGTGATTACTTGAGGTGGCTGTGTGTGATTGCCCTCTACTCTTATCATGGTGGAGGTGGATGTACTGTACATACCTTATTTATGTTACTGATAGCTCTAATATGAATTAAGAGCCACACGTTGGCTTGCATGTCACTGACATGCTTTTTCTTCAAAGACATGGGAGTTATGGGATCAGTTAAATCCATTGTTTCCACCAACAATAAATGAAAAGGAATGGATGCTTTTTGGTGAACTGTTTGTGTGTGTTAATAAAATTGTAGATTGTGGTGGGTTACATACCAGAACATAACTAATTGCAACACAGGAAACATTGATGACGTTTGTCATACTTTGAAACAGGGAGGTCTATTTTCTCAACACAGTTCAACAATCTTAACATCCTTGTTTGCACTTTTATTTTTCTGACAGAATGTTCCATCTGTGTTTGAATCTCAGACTCAACATTTACCTCTCATACCTCTACATATAATTATTCATCCTGCAGAACTGCAGCTTTTATTCATGGAATATTGCTTATATTTCACTTTATTATGACAAACCTCCACTTCTCTGGAGTTGTTTTTTTTAAAACTGGGATCAGATCCAGTTTTACAACCAGTGAAAAAAAAAATCTAAATAAAAAGTTGTATGTGGAATGATGCTGGCTCCACATTTTATCATCGGTGTGACTCACCTTGCCATATAAAGTGACAGTCACAAAATGAAAAAAATCCATGCCCATCCATTCATGAAATGCGTAGATCTGAAAGAAACAACATATCTGGTTCTACACTAGTTTAAAAAATCTTTTTTTGCCACCCATGCTTTCAAATAATATTGCCCTTTCATGGTCATTTGATGGTCAAGTTTTCCCTTCCCCTTCAGGAACTTCTTTCCTATCAGTCAACAACCAGCTGCTTCCTCTATTGACTGACATTATTTCAGCCAGCAACATTCTTCAACTCTGAAGACACTGCTGGTGCAAGTGTACCAGATATCCTGAGAATAAGGCGTAGAAACTGATAACTTTTTTAACCTAAAATAGTACCAGTAGGCATTAAAATGAAAATATGTTTTTGATAACATATTTTAAAAACTGCACATTTTATGCTTTTGGAAGTGCAAAACAGGTATGATTTATGGAATGATTTCCTTAGCTACAATTACTGTTGTTTTAGTACTTAGGCCCCTTAGGATATCCAGCATGCTTATGCAAAGGACTACCCTATAAAAAGATCTTCACTGTAACCTTAGGGTATCTTTGATCAACATCAAGCTATGGTGTATAAATATCTTCATATTATTATAATCAGATAACTTACAAATGTTCTGGATTAGCATCAGGACTTCCTTCTATTACAACACAGCAGAAATAGTCTGTAACGGGACACTGTGTTAGAGATGTGTGTGTGTGCTTGATGGTAATAGAAACCCAACCTTATGCTCGCAGCATGAGTAAGATTACTTAAATAAATGTGTGAGATAACTACACTTCCTATTGGAATACTGCAGGACTTCCACATGCTGGAGTGCGAGGATCTCAGTAGACCACCAATTATGCTTTACTGAAATATCTCATAGTACAGGTTCCTTGTTATCAGTTGCTAAAAAATTGATTTTATGCCGCTGCCTTTGAGAGAAATTGTGGTCTATTTAATTAACCATTTCTAATGTATATTGCATTTTTATTAGCATTTACTCCCAGTTTGTTTGTTTTAAATGAATGTGTTTGCCTTTTTCATGCCGTTAACCTATTGGCTGTATCCCCTATTAACTGACATGCTTTGTGCTCAGTAATGTGCTTTGACCTCAGAGATGCTGCTGAAGGGAACAGCAAACTGTTTAAAATAAAAATGCATGTTTGCAATTACACATGTTTCTTACATAACTTCACATTTGAGTCCAAAGCAAATGGAAGTGGAATTATGTTGTTTGCTACAATTACTTTTAGGAACATGCAATATGAATAAAATATTATACCATCATTTTGTTGACCTTTCATAATTAAGTCACATCATCATTACAGTAAAGTGGAAAAAAATAAGGCCAACAGTTAGGTAACTCTTAAAGCAATACCAAGTTACAAACTAGAAAGAAAGATGTCTTTTATTTAAACACTATTTCATCAAGGGGAGTTTTTCTGTTTTTGTCTTTCTATGTTTAACACATTTGACACTCAATAACTTCCAAACCAATGTATAGAATGTTACACTCTTTTGCTTGTTTTACTGGTATGGACAAATTATTATTATTATTATTTATTTCTTAGCAGACACCTTTATCCAGGGTGACTTACAATTGTTACAAGATATCACATTATTTTTACATACAATTACCCATTTATACAGCTGTTTTTTTTTTTACTGGAGCAATCTAGGTAAAGTACCTTGCTCAAGGGTACAGCAGCAGTGTCCCCCCACTGGGATTGAACCCACAACCCTCCGGTCAAGAGTTGAGAGCCCTAACCACTACGCCACACTGCTGATTACATGATGTAAATAAAATATCTAATTTATGCTCATAGTTCTGTGTTTTTTTTTTGTGTTGTTTTTTTTTTAACTACATCTCAATCTAAATTCTAGGTGATGCAAAACTTTTGGCCAGAGCTGTATATTTACAGCCAGGGCGGTTCTCACAAATGCTAGTTTTGGGTTTGATAATCCCTGGCGGAAGGTTAAAGTTAGATTGTATACACTAGACAGGGGAACAGAGCCTTTTTTGATACCAAAATGCATGCTTTAGCAATTTGTCATATTGAAAAATAAAGTTAAAGTCTGTATTAAGCTGACTGTGGCAGGGCTGAGGCCCTGCACAGGTAATTTTGTAAATATACTGTTGTTCGATTGTGTGTGTGTTTGTATATACATATAAATTCTGTTTATTTGAATCACAGTTAAAACCCCATTCCTGCAAAAATAAGTGTGGAATGTGGCACTTCCAAACCTGGTTCATTGATTGCCAATTTGGCGAAGGCCAGATGTATAAAAGAGGAGCTAGTTCCTTTGTTGCTTGGTTAGTTTAGGGGATGAACTGGGAGAAGCAGGTTCTGCTCCCTGCCTATATACCCTGATAGCTCTGCTTGGGTCTTTTTTGTTGTTATTTATTATTATTATTATTATTATTATTATTTATTTCTTAGCAGACGCCCTTATCCAGGGCGACTTACAATCGTAAGCAAATACATTTCAAGTGTTACAATACAAGTAATACAATAACTTTTGTTCAAGTGTGACAAACCACAATTCAATAATACAGCAGATAATAGTGATAGTTTAATCAGGATATGATTAAATAGTGATAGTTACATCAGGATATGATTAAATACAAAATACTACAGGTTAAACACTTGGCAGATTACAGTATTCTGAAGTACAGGATTAAATGCAGTAAAATAGGGGGCAGATAAGAGCAAAATAAAGCACATTTAAATGAAGGGTGATAGTGTCCCAGGATACAAACAGAGGAGTTCTACAGGTGCTGTTTGAAGAGGTGAGTCTTAAGGAGGCGCCGGAATGTGGTCAGGGACTGGGCAGTCCTGACATCTGTAGGAAGGTCATTCCACCACTGCGGAGCAAGGGTGGAGAAGGAGCGGGCTCTGGAGGCAAGGGAGCGTAGCGGAGGTAGAGCCAGTCTTCTAGTGCAGGCGGAGCGGAGAGATCGAGTGGGGGTGTAGGGAGAGATGAGGGTCTGGAGGTAGCTGGGTGCAGTCTGGTCAAGGCATCTGTAGGCTAGTACAAGAGTCTTGAACTGGATGCGAGCGGTGATCGGGAGCCAGTGGAGCGAGCGGAGTAGTGGAGTAGCGTGGGCGAAGTGAGGCAGAGAGAACACCAGGCGGGCAGCAGAGTTCTGGATGAGCTGGAGCGGACGGGTGGCGGACGCAGGGAGGCCAGCCAGGAGGGAGTTGCAGTAGTCTAGGCGGGAGAGTACCAGGGCCTGGACCAGGAGCTGGGTAGCATAGTTGGTGAGGAAGGGTCGGATTCTTCAGATGTTGCTCAGGAAGAATCGGCAAGTGCGTGCCAGAGTGGAGATGTGCTGGGAATAAGAGAGGCAGGGGTCCAGGGTGACTCCAAGGTTCTTAGCGGAGGAAGAGGGAGAGAGTGGTAGATTCCAGAGGAACAGAGATAGAGAGATCAGAGGAGGGGGAGGATGAGGGAAAGAAAAGGAGGTCAGATTTAGAGAGGTTGAGTTTGAGGTAATGCGAGTGCATCCAGGAGGAAATAGCAGACAGACAGGTAGAGATACGGGAGGAGATGGTGGAGTCAGAGGTGGGGAAGGAGAGGAAAATCTGAGCATCATCAGCATAGAAATGGTATGAGAAACCATAGGATGCGATGAGGGGGCCCAGGGAGCGGGTGTAGAGAGAGAACAGGAGAGGACCCAAAACTGACCCTTGGGGGACTCCAGTTAAGAGAGGGTGAGGTGTGGAGGTTGCTCCACGCCAGGTTACCTGGTAAGTGCGGTTGAAGAGGTAGGAGGAGAACCAGGCCAGAGCAGTGCCAGAGATCCCCAGGTCAGCAAGAGATTATAGTAGAATAGAGTGATCAACAGTGTCAAAGGCAGCAGAGAGGTCAAGGAGAATTAGGACAGAGGAGAGAGAGGCAGCTCGGGCACACTTAAGTGAGTTGGTGACAGACAGGAGGGCGGTTTCAGTGGAGTGAGCAGAGCGGAAGCCAGATTGGAGAGGGTCAAGCAAAGAGTGGTTGGACAGGAAAGCAGAGAGCTGGCAGTGTACAGTCCGCTCGAGGGTTTTGGAGAGGAAGGGTAGGAGGGAGACAGGACGGTAGCTCTGGAGGGAGGTGGGGTCGAGGGTAGGTTTTTTGAGGAGGGGAGTGATAGAGGCTTTTTTGAAGGCAGAGGGAAAGATACCAGAAAGTAGAGAGGTGTTGAGGAGGGAGGAGATGAAGGGGAGTAGAGCAGGAGCAGCAGCTTGAAAGAGGTGAGTGGGGAGGGGGTCCAAGGCACACTTGGTGGGTTTGTGACCCTGGAGCAGGGAGGAGAGGTCAGAGTCTGAGAGGGGCAAGAAGGTGGAGAAGGAGGGCGAGTTAGTAGGGGATGTAGTGGGTGTAGGGGTTGGAGCAGGAGGGGGTGCAGGGGAGGGAGAGGTGTTAAAGAGTTTGTGGATATCTGAGATTTTAGAAGAGAAGAAGGAGGCAAAGTCATCAGGGGAGATAGAGGAGGGAGGAGGAGGGGGGGGGAGGGTTTAGGAGGGAGGAGAAGGTAGAGAATAGTTTACGTGGGTTGTTAGTGGAGGCTTGGATTACAGATTGGAAATAAGCACATTTAGCAGAGGAGAGAGTAGAGGAGAAGGAGGAGAGGATAGTGCGGTAAAGGTCTAATATTTAATAAAAGTGTGCAGCCGCAATGAACTGTAGTCTTCCACCTCTGTGTTTGCTATTCCTGCTGCTGGCCAGCCTTGACTGCAACGCTACCCTAATACACTGCCTATGACTGTTGCTTTTTTTATGCAACCCAGAAAGAGGAACTGGGCATTTCAGTTTACATGTGCTTATCCAACACAGTTTAATTTGCATTAACCCCACTTGGGCATGAAACAAAGAAACAGTTTAATGCTTATAAGAATAGCATTTACATTTCTCATGCTTTCACACCTTGGGTGTACATGCAATCTAAAAATATGCTGCTGTGTTATAAGGAACAATTAAATTAAACTAACACACAGCAAACGGGTCAACAAGTTGTTAACATTCTACAAGTTACAAAGTTAAAACTTTGTGTATAAACTCAAACAAGGACAAGGTTATCTTGAGACACCATCATTTATTTTAAAAGCTGCACACGTTGCATAGAGAACACCTCTAACATTGTCAAAAGCACCAGTATATAAAATACTATTTTACTAAATAGGGTAGAAATAAATCCCCCCCCCCCCCTCCTCCCTCCTCCCACCAAGTTAAAACCTTGAAAATATACAAACAATGCAGAAGAGTAAAAGGGGAAGAGGTAAACTGAAGAGCAAATTCCTATACAAGAACAACACATATTAAAGTGGTCAGCATATACAAATCAAAAGCAAAATATGAGCAATATATGGAGGAAAAAAAACATACCTCTCCAAATCTTGGCCAGACTACAAAGCTGCACTTTACCAGGAAAGATAACTCATCACTATTTAACCTGTTAACAAGCATCAATGAAGCTGCATCGTTGACACCTGCAATACAGGCATCAATTGCAAATTCCCTAAGCCAACTCTTTCCCTACTAAAACCACATTATGGAAAGTTATGGAAAGTTTGTTTGAATTTTGCCTTAGAACAGAGAATGATGTCGGTGCTGCATTTTGGTTTCTTCAATATTATGATATTATGGTTTAAAAATGAATATGATTGGTATGTGAATTGCTGTGCACATTGACGATGATAAACTATGTTTAAAACCTGACACCATCTTGGATTCAGCTGAATACTGTGCATTTGTTACGAAACAATATAAAACAAACCACAGTCTATGAATCTATTAGCCAGCTGAAGGTCCAGTTGATTTGTTATCATCCCTATTGAATGGAACATTATCAAATAAAATCATCACGTTTGTATGGGCCAATTCGTATGGATGATAAATACTGTAGGTTAGTTGAATCTTTTAGAAACAGACATTTTTTAAATAGCAACAGCAAAAATAGCAAATGTAAATTTGCATGAGCTCAAATGCAACTTATTTGTATTGAAATGCAATAAATATTAATTTGTGACAATCTTAGAACTGTGATGGTTTTGTAGGGTGATCTGTCTGACTTCATTCCCAACACTGGTCCGTAAGGGAATATTCCTCAAAATAGACCTTGAAATCCACTGGGGATTGTCAGCTAAACCATAGCATATGAATTAGTCCCCATAGACTATTGTCACAGATGGTAAGATAAGGGGAGCATGGTGACCATGCATATGGAAACAACATCAATACATTTACAATTCTAAAACTAGTTTACTTCTGGTTTGGTAACTTTATTGGATTTTTTTATTTCTGCTGATGATGATTTTTTTTTAGCAAATAACTGTAGCCCACAAACGTTAGCATTCTATTCACATGAGTTCCATAAAAAAATATACTGGACACATGTACAGTACACAACTTTAATATTACACTCAAAAGGGAAACATACAATGAAATAAATATGACATTCTTTTTAAATAAGAACATAAGAAAGAGCCACCATGTATTCACTTTCATGAGTATGAAATAAAGGCTACTTGAACAGAACAGTCATTACAGAAATGTTTTCTTAGAGACGCCCAAATCCATGACCTTACTGATTCGTCGCCCCTTTTCATTGTGAATATCTTAATTACTTTACCTGCATTCCTCATGTTGATTCGTAACATTCAAGTTGCCAGATCACATCCAAGTCTGTTTGAACAAATCTCATCCCTCTGATGCTGGTTACTGATTCAAATTTTGGCAGACTCTAAAGATAAAGTCCTTCACTTTGGGAACCCCTTGTTTGTTGTTCCATTCTTTCAAAATTGATATCTGGAATCCATAGAAAAATGTGCAGTGCTATGAAACTTCTAGAAAATAATCAAACACAGCAAAAAATTACAATTAGAAGAAATGTGTATTGACTGTCTAGCAGAAGTGTAGGTGTCCTTACAAAAGACCTTCTGGCAAACTGTAGTGGCAAGTTTTCTGCAAGTTTGCTGCAAACATGTGGTGAATATTTGCAGCAAACTTGCCACAAGGTCGCTTTTCACATGCAATCTGTTTGCCAGAAGTTTGCTAAAGGTTAGCCACTAGCGGCAAATAGCTGCAAATTTCTGGCAAACATTTCTGGCTAATTATTTAGTTTGCTGCATGTTTTCATTTTTGTAAGGGTTAGAATTTGGTAATGTTTCATTCAATATCTTTATGACAAAAGTAGGATTCCATAGTATAATGTATTAATTGCCCTAATGGGTGATACAAATTGGCTGTGCCTGCAGTAGCCTTGTTTCAAAGGGCAGTTCTCTATGTCACACAAAGTCAGGTGCTTTATGTACCTTCTGTCAAGCCACAGTGGTAAGGCCTCAAAAATGGGAAGCACAAACCCACCTGTAGATGACAAACCCATCGAATGTGTACCCCAGCGGTGGTGAAACCTTAATTATGAGGAGGGATAAGCGACCACCACAGGATCTCCAACTGCAAAGTGAGCATTAAAAAAAAACAAAAAAACCCCAAAACTCTTTACTCATAGTTTGGCAATGCATAATGTTGTCACTGCAAAGTTCTGACAATTTGGGGAATTTTATAACTGGTGGCTTATGATACTGTACATTACCCTGTAAACAATCTAAGAAGGAAAGCACTGCCAAGGGTGGGCAGTTACAGGATTAGCCCAGGTCATTTTCTCTCAACTAACTGGAAGAAACCACAGTGAATATGCATGAAAAGATAGGCCCTACTGCATCCTGTAACTCTTCAAGGGATCTTGAGCAATATCTTATGTGCCTTTTCTCCTTACAGGAAATACACATTGGGTGTTGCCCCATTCGGCCCTTGGAAACGTTACCCAATATTGTGAGCTTGATTAAAGTTTTTTTTTTTTTCAAAAATTGTGAGTCACACAAATGTTCAACGCATTCAACACCTCTTTATAAACAAAGAACAATTATTAAACAGTGCCACTGGAACAATTTGTATAGAGGGGGTGCTGAAACCATTGAACAAAACTGTAACCCTTGTATATGATGGTCTCATGCATTCAGTTGCTATTATGTTAACCATGTTAATAAAACAAAGCCAGCATCAACACATTTAAGTAAAAACAATCTTTAACCACAGTCCTTGCTACAATGTCTACAAGATATTTACCATAAAATGTTTAGAGTAAACAAATCTAAAAGTAGCGTACTGTATGATCCGCTTAAATACTGCCATTTAGAAATGTTTACTTGTAAACAGTAGTCGTTGTACACAAGGACTGTCAGAAGGCTCCAATGGTTGACTTGTGCTCTGGTGTCATGCTAATGAATTTTTTCCTGATGGAGACATCTAGTGTGGATGTCACTGTGTAAGTGTGTTTTTAGTATTGCTCCACAAAGCAGCACCCCCAATTAGAGGCATTTGTGATGAGCTGATTTTAGCAGGTGGTGCCACTGAGTATTTACAAAAAAATCTGATATTCTTTTTTGGGACATTTTCAATAACTGTTCTACTCTATACAAGCTTCTAATGCGTTCCAACCATGGCAACCATGCGATTTATAAAATATCCCGCCCCTGTTGTGACAGTCAGCACTGATTGGTCTGTTATCTTTTATGTTCAAAAGCAATGTAGAAAGACGCAGTGCACTGCACACAGCTCATAAGATTCACGAAAATAGAGGATTTATCATTGCACCAGCAGGTGCACATTACCCCCAGCACCCCTAGTAACTACATTGATACATTTCATCTTCACTGCTGTGAAAGCTTGTTTTTAAGATTCCCAGATTATGTCAAAATGATACCGTATAATGTTCCAGTGTGTCCCATGACTGTATTTTTTAAATAATGCAGTTCACCTCTGCTTTGCAAGTTTTATTGTTTTTCTCTGTTTTGGTGCCTTGCTATTTGGAAAACTTGGTTGTTGGCAGAACCCCAGGCTTGTTCAAATGAAACCAACACTGGATAAAGAAACACATTAGGGGACAATTATGGGCTGGTAACCACAAGGCCCTAAATATATTCATATATATATATATATATATATATATATATATATATATATATATATATATATATATATATATATATATACAATAATATTGTAGCAGCATTTGAACTACACAAAGGGCATTGAATTAAACTTCTCACATGTTTTGTCTATGTTTTATTTTAGTACCACTGGAAAGAAACTTGAAACTGAATTTGGGGCATTTAACCCTGAACTAGAGTGGCTCATTTGTGCGAATCTGACCACAATTCTATAGTATTCTATAGATCTGCCACAAACGACTGGAGAACAATGATGCTGTATATGGGATTCCTTTCGTCCCTTTAACACAAACGTTTCCCATGCTAAAATTATACATGTACTGTGTTTAATTAATTTTAATATTCAAGTAATCTGTCCATGACAGAAAACTAAATACATCTAAATACTGATATCAGTCAGGCAGTAATTCATTTTATGGCCAACGGAGTCATTAGTGAGTAAATAATAGATTTGAATATTGTCTGTATGGCAGAGCAAGAGCCCTGCCTGTAAATAGTGTTGGTGTTTGTATGTGTTTTGGTGATGGTTGGTAAGGATGGGGTTAATTCCTGTCCCTGCCAAAAACATGTGAGAATGTGGCTGCTCCCAAATTGAATCATTGGTGCTAATTGGGAACAGCCACAACCTATAAAAAGACAACCCAAAGCTTCTTTTGAGAGAGATTACCAGGGAGCTGAAACAAAGAGATGGTACAGGGTTGTGAGTCACTTGAAAAGTATAGGGTTTTTATGATTGGTAAACAGCTTAGCTGTCTGGTGTAGTTTAGAACTGAAACGTTTGGTTAGCACTCCTGGAAGGATTTAGGCTTTAGTTTTGGTTTGTTTTGTGTTTAAAATAAACACAGGTCTGCCCTGTTTAAAAACCTACTTGTGCTTTTGGAATGCTTGTCCTTTTTTACACAAAGACAAGTGAAGACGGTCCTGCATCTGGCAAGGGCACCCTAGTTTGTCAGTCTGCTTATAGAGGAATTCTCCTCACATAATTGTAAGGCATGGATTTGAACTCAACATGCAACAGAGATATGAGTGTGTATGGATACATATGTTTAAAGAGGGTAGTCTTAAATCTCTTTAACCTGTACAAGCCTCTTCCATGCTGACAGAGTTTAATAAAGTATCTTGCATAACATTTTGTCTCCATTCTGCCACCTATAACTGAACTAGTCTCTGGTGGCCTCTTTGGCCAGTCATTGTACATTATTTATTTATTTGCTCTGCATGTGACTTCATTTGAATGTACCTTGTCAAAGTTGTGGCTTAAAAATAAGTCTTTAGTAGTTATTGGTATATCTATTTCCCAGCAGAAGCACATTGGGCTGGAAGAGATTGGTTTATTTAGCAAGGCTGTTTCAAACTGGAATTAAGGACATGTTTGCTGTGATAAATATAACATATAGGTATTGTGAAGAACAGTGTTGCAACAATCAGTAATAAATACAGCTTGACAAAATATAGGAGAACTGCACATTTTTGCCTGCAATTTGCTTGCTTAACACAGCTGGCTTTACCGGAGTGGTTATAGATCAAGAAAAAAATAACTGAAATATGAATAATTTAACTACAAAAAAGCAACGGTCTCAGCAAGCATTCCACAAACACCCTGGGCTTGTACTTCTTTGCATGATGGCACCAATCTGTTCCTACAGTACCTTTAGTACAATTCAGTAGCTTTTGTTCTGAATAGCAAAGCCATTATCAGGTGTCAGTCAGAGACCTGTGTCTGAAGATCTAAAGCAACCAACACGTGAGTCATGTAGTTTGATATGCCAGGACAGGATAAAAAGGGCAACCTGTCAGTAGGGCTGAGCTACACATTCACGTCCTGTATGCACTTAGCTTTAGCTCTTAGCATTTCATAAGAAGACATCTGGATGTTGTACTGGCTAAATAATTCAACGTTTTAGCTTTGCTATTAATTTACACCACAGATTCTTACTTCAGGAAATGTAATGTAGAGAGTGAGTAATTTAGAGACAGATCCAAATTGTTACTCAGGTAAGGCCTAACATGATTAAGAATGTTTAAACTATGTTTTTAATTATAAAATGTTCCATGAACACTGCATCATGTGCTATACAAGTTATTTGTTGAGTATAAAGAACAGCATTGATGCTACAGTATTTCTTTTTTTTTTTTTTTTTTTTTTTTTAATTTAGTCGTTGCCAATTATTTTTATTATTTTCTCCCAATTTGGAATGGCCAATTATTTTATTATGCTCAGCTCACTGCTACCACCCCTGCGCTGACTCGGGAGGGCGAAGACGAACACACACTGTCCTCCGAAGCGTGTGCCGTCAGCCGACCACTTATTTTCACACTGTGGACTCACCAGCAGCCACCCAAGAGCTACAGCGTTGGAGGACAACGCAGCTCTCGGGCAGCTTACAGGCAAGCCCGCAGGCGCCCGGCCAGACTACAGTGGTTGCTGGTGCGCGGTGAGCCGAGGACACCCAGGCCGACCTAACCCTCCCTCCCCCCGGGTGACGCTCGGTCAATTGAGCGCCGCCCCCTGGGAGCTCCCGTCCTCAGTCGGCAAAGGAATAGCCTGGACTCGAACTCGCGACGTCCAGACTATAGGGCGCATCCGGCACGCTACGCAAGTGCTTTTACTGGATGCGCCACTCGGGAGCCCCTGCTACAGTATTTCTATTCAGGGATCTAAACTTATCCTTACCATGCAGAAATTAGCCAGTTCTGGTGGAACCCACTAACTGTCATGACTGTAATTACACGTGATTTGTAGCCAGTCTCAGAACAGTGTGGCTGGCCTCTGCAGAGCTCTTTTGTTATAAAGCATGTTTTAACAAAATGTTATGCTGACAGATTGAAAATGTTTTTGAATAACGCAAGTCTTGCTGTATAAAAGGCTTGCTTTTTTGTTTTGCCAGTATTAAATCAGCTATGTGTTGGTGGCGCCCAGATGAATAGCGTGGCACTATATGTGACGGCTGATTCATCACATTGGAATTACTTGGGAAGATGGCACTGACTGGTTACATTTTATTAGATACACACAGGTGTGTAACAAAGATTAAGAATGAGTCTGTAAAAAATAAATAAATAAAATAAAAAAAATCCCAAGGTGTGGACTTCTGAAATGGCAATTTACCACCCCTCCCTTTTACACTATGAATTTAATTCAAGGGTACAGATATTATTATTATTATTATTATTATTATTTATTAGCAGACACCCTTATCCTGGGTAACTTACAATTTTTACAAGATATCACATTATTTTTACATACAATTACCCATTTATACAGTTGGGTTTTTACTGGAGCAATCTAGGTAAAGGGTACAGCAGCAGTGTCCCCCACCAGGGATTGAACCCATGACCCTCCCGTCAGGAGTCCAGAGCCCTAACCACTGTATTTGATATGCAATCCTAATGCTAAACCTTAAATATTTACATAATCTAAGCTTGATATACTGCCTTAATTATAGGCTAATATCTTAGCTGCTGTTTGTGCACAATTCTGTTGGCCAAGTCTAACAAAAGAAGACATATCAGTATACAACACCAGGTCTGGCTTTACTTATTTGTCTCCCTGGTGCATTTTATGTTTGATTAAGGATTTCTTGATTACCTCAAGAGTCTGTCGATGGCTAAATGACCTGTTTGTTACATTCAATTATGGGTGTACGTTACACTCTTAAGACATTGTCAAGTTGCTGAGCCATCAAGACAGATGCTGAACAACATTGTCAGATGTTTGTAACAGAATGATTGGCATCTTTCAATACAACAGACACTCTGATTAACACATGGGTGGCAGTCAGGTAGCCACAGGCAATTAAAAACATCAAATTGACTCCTAAAAAAGAACTCTAGGCAACCAATGTTTGTTATGATTATAGAAAATATTAGGTTGACTGTCAACTGTCAATCATTTGTAATTTTTTCTGCATTTCAATTTGAAGATATTCACTTAATGTCAGAAACATTTTATGATCCAGACCTTTTTAAGGGAGAAAAACAATCAGTATTGTACAGCAAAGTTGTCGATTTGTGTTTTGATACATCGTATAATTTTGCATTATTATTCTTTTCTGTTACTGACTGGCCAAAGAATTACAGAATGATCTTAAAGGTGGGTATGACCATGGAGCTCCAGGTGCATTGTTTGATTGGAAACAGGTGAGTCTAGTCCAGTTTGTAAGGTTTTTATGATTTTGGCCAGTAGCTTGTCTATTGCTTGTTACAAAACATTACAGATGTCTGTGGGCTTGATATGTCATGAACTCCCTGAAAGTTGTGCTTTTATGGGGTGGCTTTCTCTCTTGATGACACCTTGTTCAATGCAGCCACTCTGTTCCCTGAGATCCTTCTGCTTTCTCATCAGCGCTCCGGATAAGGTTTTGGGTCTGGGAGTAACTTACCCTCTAATTTAACAATGAGAGAGTAAAATGTATTTTCAGGGAGTAAAATGCAACATTACCTTGAAGTCATGAGTAATCTCGATAAATACTGTACAATCTTTAATGGTAATGGGTTAGGCATTAAAAAAGAACCTTCCATTTAACTGCAATGTTACTTTGAACTACTGTATGTTCTACAAGGTTTTTTTTACCATTTCTTTTCAAGGTATAACACTGACTCTGCAAATTAATTACATTACTTATATTTTTTAACATTAAATTCTTAAACTCCGCGAACATGTTAAAACTTCAATATAAAGTCACACAGATAAATACAATAAGGAAATGCATTCATATATTCTAAAACAGTTATTGTTTAATATTATAGGCACCTTTTTTTTTAGCGGTTGCCTCTGATGATGGTTCCAGTTGGATTTGTAGTTGGACTGGGGTGTTTATGCTTCAACCTGTGTATCTTAAAGTTTTTCTCATTGTTACTGTGATTGGCTACAAAGACAACAGGGCTAGCTAGAGATTGGATAATGTAAGGTTATTTTTTCTTGTGTACAGTTTCCTAGGAACTGAATACATTGTATTCTGGGAGATGTAGTTGTTAGTGGAAGTTTTAGGGGAGGCAGACAAGCTGTGCAACACAATTGCTAAATTTAAATTTAGTGCGTATTTCGGATTTTTTTAATACACAGCTTATCCGGGCCACTGTTTCCCATGATTGCTGCTAAAATAATTACACTATTGCTTTTATAGTCAAGTGGATCAGATGTGAGGGCATACATTAGTGTGCAGATTTTGTAAATTTAATAACGTTCTCCAAATCCAGGTCAGAGACAGAAATGTTTCAGATAATGCCTTTTTCTTTCATTAGTGTGATTTGGTTAAAAAGCCAGATATTGTATCTGTTTCTTATTTTCTCATCTGCTACATGGTAAGTGTTGGAGAGCTGAGAAGTGAATGCTAGATATTCATTACCAAAAGCATGATACAGTTTAGCATTCACACCAGCCTTAATCTACTTCAGGGTTGGTTGTGAAGGTAAGTGGAATGTGTCATGTTTTAAACATGACACTTATTGGCACCACTGTTGGGTATTCAAACATGATAGCAAGTAGATTAGTTCATGGTATTACTTAATAGAATAATAACCAAATTGACACATGATGTCACCTCATTAACTAATACATAAAAAATGTCCCCAACTGATTGAATGGTATTCTGAAAAAAATTGCCTATAACAATGGTTGGGCAGTGATTATGATTTCCTGTCAGTCCTTTTTGTATCATTCAAGGGAAACTTGAAAAAAACACATAACTATAACTTCATTACTTCTGCAAGCTGTTTGCTCACCCAGAAGATTTATTACTCTTCAGACACACAAAACACCACTGTTGCTAAGGGCACATTAGCAACAAAAAAGATAGTATGTAATAAACCTATCCACAGACCTTCATGGCAGAAGGGTTATAAGGAGCCAGGGAAAGTTGGGATCAACATAGACATGTTTATTTCTATTTGGTAGAACACAACATTTGAAAGAGTAAAAAGTACAAGAATAAAACCTTTCACCATTTTAAAGCCAATTCCAGATGTCATGTTTGACATCCTCTAAGTACCTCTAAGTAAATTTCCCAGTTTGGAGTGAAAAGCTTTGAGAATTAGCCCATTGGTCTTTGTACACTTAGACAGCAAGGCCCATAGGGTCGGTCAAAAGCACGGCCTGTCATGAATATCATTAGGTCAGATGCTTTGCAACAGGAAATTGGAAGGTAACAACTGACAGTGGATATTCATGGAAAGAGGAGCAAGTCTCAAGTAAGTAGGTGCTTGTGGAAAACTGATGAAATTTATTAACTTCTTTGGTTCAAAGGATGTGGCTGGAAGAAATACTTGGACTGGAAAGGCCAAGGTTAGATTAGGCCTACTGGCTTTGAGTGAAACTAAAAGAGCTGGATTGGTCATCTGGGCCAACAGAAATGTTGATATACTCAACACATCACAATAATTTACCATTAAAGGGCTGGATAAATACATATAGATAGAACATGACTCTATTTACAAATATTGCCAACTGAAGAGATCAGCAACTGCAAGATAAATATCTCCCGCTCTCCCTGTGGGTGTTTTAAATTGAAGAAAAATAAAAAAAAAAATCCTGGCATATCATCAATTACTGCTATATATATATATATATATATATATATATATATATATATATATATATATATATATATATTGTGAGATAGCGGGTTGTGAGAGACAGCAGGGAGGGGGTTAAAACCTCCCTGAAGAGAGAAATGCACCTTTTTGTATTGTTTTGCTTTTTCAGTTAATCAGTTTTGTTAATTGTTTTATTGTTTAGTTTAATTGTTTAATTGTTTTATTATTAATTATCATCCGCACCTGGGCGTTATTGGACCCACTCGGGTTCGTTGCCCCTTTAAAAACACGACCCAGGACACAGGAACTTGATTTTAAGCGCGTTTGCGCTATATTTTAATAAACACAAAAATATAACAAAACACAAAATAAACACCTAGCTCCTCTTTGGAGCACTTACTACACAGTTAATTTCCCTGACTAACTGGAAGGACGGCTAAGCCGTTTACCTGGCACCACAGAACAGACACATTAACACAGCACTTACTTTTCTGACCGCTCGGAAGCAGAGCACATCATCTGCCTCCTTCTACTCAGCAGCCTCGAGCAGACTGACTGCTCTCCTTTAAAACCCCGCACCTGGATCTAATTTTCCAATAACGCCCAGGTGAGGATGATAATTAATAATAAAACAATTAAACAATTAAACTAAACAATAAAACAATTAACAAAACTGATTAACTGAAAAAGCAAAACAATACAAAAAGGTACATTTCTCTCTTCAGGGAGGCTTTAACCCCCTCCCTGCTGTCTCTCACAACCCGCTATCTCACAATATACAGACGTGCTCAAATTTGTTGGTACCCTTACAGCTCATTGAAATAATGCTTCATTCCTCCTGAAAAGTGATGAAATTAAAAGCTATTTTATCATGTATACTTGCATGCCTTTTGGTATGTCATAGAATAAAGCAAAGAAGCTGTGAAAAGAGATGAATTATTGCTTATTCTACAAAGATATTCTAAAATGGCCTGGACACATTTGTTGGTACCCCTTAGAAAAGATAATAAATAATTGGATTATAGTGATATTTCAAACTAATTAGTTTCTTTAATTAGTATCACACATGTCTCCAATCTTGTAATCAGTCATTCAGCCTATTTAAATGGAGAAAAGTAGTCACTGTGCTGTTTGGTATCATTGTGTGCACCACACTGAACATGGACCAGAGAAAGCAAAGGAGAGAGTTGTCTGAGGAGATCAGAAAGAAAATAATAGACAAGCATGGTAAAGGTAAAGGCTACAAGACCATCTCCAAGCAGCTTGATGTTCCTGTGACAACAGTTGCAAATATTATTAAGAAGTTTAAGGTCCATGGAACTGTCGCCAACCTCCCTGGGCGCGGCCGCAAGAGGAAAATCGACCCCTGAGTGAACAGAAGGATAGTGCGAATGGTAGAAAAAGAACCAAGGATAACTGCCAAAGAGATACAAGCTGAACTCCAAGGTGAAGGTACGTCAGTTTCTGATCGCACCATCCGTCGCTTTTTGAGCGAAAGTGGGCTCCATGGAAGAAGACCCAGGAGGACTCCACTTTTGAAAGAAAAACATAAAAAAGCCAGACTGGAATTTGCTAAAATGCATATTGACAAGCCACAATCCTTCTGGGAGAATGTCCTTTGGACAGATGAGTCAAAACTGGAGCTTTTTGGCAAGTCACATCAGCTCTATGTTCACAGACGAAAAAATGAAGCTTTTAAAGAAAAGAACACCATACCTACAGTGAAACGTGGAGGAGGCTCGGTTATGTTTTGGGGCTGCTTTGCTGCGCCTGGCACAGGGTGCCTTGAATCTGTGCAGGGCACAATGAAATCTCAAGACTATCAAGGCATTCTGGAGCGAAACGTACTGCCCAGTGTCAGAAAGCTCTGTCTCAGTTGCAGGTCATGGGTCCTCCAACAGGATAATGACCCAAAACACACAGCTAAAAGCACCCAAGAATGGATAAGAACAAAACATTGGACTATTCTGAAGTGGCCTTCTTTGAGTCCTGATCTGAATCCTATCGAACATCTATGGAAAGAGCTGAAACTTGCAGTCTGGAGAAGGCACCCATCAAACCTGAGACAGCTGGAGCAGTTTGCTCAGGAAGAGTGGGCCAAACTACCTGTTAACAGGTGCAGAAGTCTCATTGAGAGCTACAGAAAACATTTGATTGCAGTGATTGCCTCTAAAGGTTGTGCAACAAAATATTAGGTTAGCGGTCCCATCATTTTTGTCCATGCCATTTTCATTTGTTTTATTATTTACAATATTATGTTGAATAAAAAATCAAAAGCAAAGTCTGATTTCTATTAAATATGGAATAAACAATGGTGGATGCCAATTACTTTTGTCAGTTTCAAGTTATTTCAGAGAAAATTGTGCATTCTACGTTTTTTGTGGAGGGGTACCAACAAATTTGAGCACGTCTGTATATACAGCTCTGGAAAAAATTAAGAGACCACTGCAAAATTATCAGTTTCTCTGGTTTTACTATTTATAGGTATGTGTTTGGGTAAAATGAACATTTTTGTTTTATTCTATAAACTACTGACAACATTTCTCCCAAATTCCAAATAAAAATATTGTCATTTAGAGCATTTATTTGCAGAAAATGACAACTGGTCAAAATAACAAAAAAGATGCAGTGTTGTCAGACCTCGAATAATGCAAAGAAAATAAGTTCATATTCATTTTTAAACAACACAATACTAATGTTTTAACTTAGGAAGAGTTCAGAAATCAATATTTGGTGGAATAACCCTGATTTTCAAGCACAGCTTTCATGCGTCTTGGCATGCTCTCCACCAGTCTTTCACATTGATGTTGGGTGACTTTATGCCACTCATGGCGCAAAAATTCAAGCAGCTCGGCTTTGTTTGATGGCTTGTGACCATCCATCTTCCTCTTGATCACATTCCAGAGGTTTTCAATGGGGTTCAGGTCTGGAGATTGGGCTGGCCATGACAGGGTCTTGATCTGGTGGTCCTCCATCCACACCTTGATTGACCTGGCTGTGTGGCATGGAGCATTGTCCTGCTGGAAAAACCAATCCTCAGTGTTGGGGAACATTGTCAGAGCAGAAGGAAGCAAGTTTTCTTTCAGGACAACCTTGTACTTGGCTTGATTCATGCCAAAGCTGCCCGATTCCAGCCTTGCTGAAGCACCCCCAGATCATCACCTATCCTCCACTACATTTCACAAGTGCGAGACACTGTGGCTTGTAGGCCTCTCCAAGTCTCCATCTAACCATTAGACGACCAGGTGTTGGGCAAAGCTGAAAATTTGACTCATCTGGGGGTGCTTCAGCAAGGCTGGAATCGGGCAGATTTGTCTTTGTGAAGGACGCATGAATCAAGCCAAGTACAAGGTTGTCCTGGAAGAAAACTTGCTTCCTTCTGCTCTGACAATGTTCCCCAACTCTGAGGATTGTTTTTTCCAGCAGGACAATGCTCCATGCCACACAGCCAGGTCAATCAAGGTGTGGATGGAGGACCACCAGATCAAGACCCTGTCATGGCCAGCCCAATCTCCAGACCTGAACCCCATTGAAAACCTCTGGAATGTGATCAAGAGGAAGATGGATGGTCACAAGCCATCAAACAAAGCCGAGCTGCTTGAATTTTTGCGCCAGGAGTGGCATAAAGTCACCCAACATCAATGTGAAAGACTGGTGGAGAGCATGCCAAGACGCATGAAAGCTGTGCTTGAAAATCAGGGTTATTCCACCAAATATTGATTTCTGAACTCTTCCTAAGTTAAAACATTAGTATTGTGTTGTTTAAAAATGAATATGAACTTATTTTCTTTGCATTATTCGAGGTCTGACAACACTGCATCTTTTTTGTTATTTTGACCAGTTGTCATTTTCTGCAAATAAATGCTCTAAATGACAATATTTTTATTTGGAATTTGGGAGAAATGTTGTCAGTAGTTTATAGAATAAAACAAAAATGTTCATTTTACCCAAACACATACCTATAAATAGTAAAACCAGAGAAACTGATAATTTTGCAGTGGTCTCTTAATTTTTTCCAGAGCTGTATATATTATAAAATAATAAAGGATAAATCATAAATCAATTAGCTGCTTGAATATTTTGAAGTATATAAATACGGTATATTAAATATATATTAAAAAATGTATAAGACGCAAAATAATTCTTAACCATGAATTCACTCTTGTCTTCTGATAAGATAAACAAAAACTGTTGATTTTTGACAGTGTTCAATTCAGATCCCTGCGTGCCAAATGAGATCAACTCGTAAATTTTGTTTTTTTTTAAATTGAAGCAGTTGTGTTAAGGACACCTGGGCCTCTGTGTGAAGGAAGTGTAAATAATGACATCAAAGGATAATACATCAGTTATTAATCCCCTGTGAATGACGCTACTGAGATTCCATTTACAACTTTTTGCATTGCAGTTAAAACTAGAAACAGACTTTTGATCCTAATTGGAATAGACATTAGCGTTTTCCAACACCTTCATTTGCAACAGTGGCAGCCTGAAGTGTAAAAAGTGCCCTTTCAAATGATTGACCTGCATATGTTTCTTATAAACACTTTATGAAATATATACACACACAGAGCACTTCTGGAAAGTGTATTGCCATATAGTAACATATACAATATACTAAACATGTATTTTTGATTGAATCCTCCCGAGTTTTAAATACAAACCAACAACAGATACTGTAACACTTGCATTTCAATGGGTTCTGTATTTCATTCAGGAAAAGGTGTCAAAGATGTTATTAAGGCAAAGGAGGTGATTGGGATTCATTACAAAGGAGTGGGTTGGAATACAAAACAGTCATAACTGATGAATAAGAAATATATTAAGTATAAGTTTATACACTTACATACATTTATAACAAAGAATCACAGTTTTTTGTGAGTTTCCATTAAAATGTTGGTCACAGTTCTATTTGTTCCCATGCATATGTCATTGCTTTCAAAAACCTGTATGGTTTTGCTGAATAAGATGATATGATGCCCATAGTTATTGACCCATGTCTGTTTAAATGTGACAGGCACATGTCTATACCAATATAAATCTGCCCACAGCACTGTGTGACTTGAGTTTGATGACATGACATAGAAAATACAGTGGTTAGACATAGATTGGTATTGACATGTTTGAAAGTGGTTAATATCTACTGTGCTGCACTACCAATGAAAACTGTTGGCAGAATTATCAGACACAAACATTCTACCTATACTCAGTGCTACTTCAGAGGTGCAGTCAGACATGATAGCAGGAAGGGTAACACAAGACCTTGTAGACACAAACAAACAGCTTTTGGTTAGCAATGAGCCACCACATACTGCACATATGTAGATGTAGTATTTGGCTATTGCCATGCATTTCTTTAAAACTCTAAATTTAAATTTCTACCACTTATTCTGGTACTGCTAGGACATGTTTTTGGTCTCTGGCAATTTTCTACTCAATGGAGTCATGTCAGAAGAAAATCAGGAGAAATTCATGGGTTGGCTTTTGGCTGATTCTGAATTAAGGAATCAATGGTACAGGTCCATATACAAAAATAAATGTCCTCTATCATTCTATTCCCTATTAAAGTTTGATTAAAGCATAACAATGTATATTAAAGCAAAAAGAGAGCATCTTAAAGCATAGGTTTCAAGTAAGTTTCTATTTAATAAATGCTGTCTAAGGATACAAAGCTAATTTTATGTTACAACAATGTATTATTTGTGTAATACATAAAAATGACTAAAACTACAGCAATAAACAAGTTCAATTTGGAGTGATTGCTAATCCATTTGTTGTGTTCTATGTGCGGGGATGGGCAGGGAAATAATTTGCTATTGATACTCAATATTTTGCAAGTTTGCACATAATTAAAACACTGAAGAGAATGATTTATCAATTACATTTTTTAACCTGTTTTGTTTTTTTATACAATTTTTTGCTACATAGACTAAAAATTACAGGTTTATTTTTGTCCTAATGGAAAAGTACAAAATAATATTGCTATGAAAAACAATTTAGACTATTTACTATATATAAACAATTTAGTCATAAACAGGATTTCATTCCTCAACCTAGCTGTTGTAAATGAACTTTAGTTTGTAGTCACAAGCACATTTTCTAATATAAAATGAATATGTCACATTGTGGTATAGTATAGAATAGGGGTGCACAATTTTAGTCTTTGTGTTACCCTAAATTACTTAACTGAACCAATTTCTTAATCAGTTAATTAGTTTATGATCCCCATAAAACTCCGGACCTCAAGGAACAGTCACAGTACAAAATTGTTTCTCTAAAATCAGGAAGCATAAACCAACAAGGACTCCAAGTTGAGCCAGTTGGAGACAGCTACAGCGACACAGAAAATGAATATGTGTCAATATTGGAGCAATGCAACTCAAAATTATAATTTTTTAAAGTCACATTCCCTTATCTATATTCACAGACTCCAATTAACACTAGTCTTAGACCCCCTTAAGGTAACATTAGGTAGTCCAGGGTGAGTGCTACGGTGTCTGTGAATCCAAGCACGTGTGAACAACCAAACATTAAATATAATTTTTTGTTCTCCTTTTGTGATGCAGAGTGCAACGTAGAGTCAAATAAATCTGTCAACACAAGCTGAAATGAAGGTCATGAAGGCACAATTAGGAATAGTTCACTCTAGGTAATTATGCATGAGAAGGAAGATAGTTATGGAGGGTTGGGATTAGGCAATGAAGGAACTATCTGAAGTGAACAGATGGAGAGGAGGACTGGAGAAATGATGAAATTGGCAATCTAAGTTTGTGCTGTCAGCAATGCCAAAGACCAGATTGGTGACAGACATGGAACAGCATAACGCAGGCAAAGAAATTCATCAGTGGTCACGCTTCCTGCTGTCTGTCTGGGGCAATCTGAATGACTAATTGGTAGGTGTTTTGTTAGAGTCATTATTCCTGTTTATCATATGACTTGCTATAGAAAAGATAGGCAATTTGTCTATATGACATTGAAAATAATAATTTAAAAAGCCAAATATTTTCTTTTTTTTTAGATGTATAAAAATCATCTCATGATATGATTAGCTTGTAGTCTCTTGTGGAATCAGTATATTATATGTTATGGGAAAAGAGACAATGCAGTATTTAACTGGAGCAAGGTGGCCTAATAAATAGAGGTATCATTGTGTAGTGTGGCAGTTATACTTTTTGATGGAAATTAAATTAATTGTTTTTGCTGTGTGAAGACAGTTTGAATTTGAAGCAGTTAAACTTATAAATCAGAAAAATATGCCTATGAATCCACAACATAAGCTTTAAAAGAGCAAGAAATGTGTTGTTGCCAAATTCTTTCCCATGCATCCAGCTCAGGTAGTTAAATTATTATGCAAATAAGCTTTTGTAAAGTGTCAGTACCTCTGCCATAGTCTGTTTGGCTAGTCTTTGATCTTAATGGATCAATGACTGGAATCAACAGACGCAACCAAGCTATGATCAACACACAAAATACAATTGAGCTGTTTTAAAATCTTTAGCCAGCCAAGGTGTAACATGTAACATTGACTGGTGTTAGTCTTAAGATTACACTTTGGGGTACAAACCTGGTAGGACACCATTCTTTCCATGAGGTTTTATTAAACTTAAACCATATGACTGAAAGAGATTCTTTATATGCTTTTAATCTGCTCTGGACCGTCACAAAAAAAACAACCTTTTGACCACTCATTATATAAAAGGAAGAAATAAGAAACAATGGTAAATATAGTATGGTATGGTATGTGCATATTCCTTATCCAGTATGTAGATTATTTTCTGGTTGTATTATTAACAGAAAAGGGGCTGGATTTTACTCCAAATAAAATACAAATAAAAATAAACACCAATAACAATTCTAAAATAAATAATGAACAACATAAGACTACTTACAACCTCCAACATTGAATGTCTGACTTGTTTATTTCTGGTGTGATAACTTTATTGGTTAGTATTTTCCCATTCTGAAAAAAAAATGCAAATTAAAATTTAGAGTAAAACACTGACAATTTAGCCTTTAGTGCCATAAGTCATATTTATATTTATATAGAAATCCCATAACTTAGCATGCTGACAGTATAAAGCTACCACTGGATTGTTGCTTCAAACTACAAAACGCTTCATGGTTTATTTCTCAGCTGGAAAGGCATAGCTTTCCAAGTACCAGAAAGCCACACATATAATCAGGATTTTGAACACTCAAATCTAATTTCTAAATACACGTCTGTGTCCCATATATTTAAAATATGTCTGCAGACTACGTTTCAACATCTTTCATATGAAAATGGAAAAATGTATGTATTCGAATAGTGGAACATTGCCAGCTAAGGCAGTTGAAAATATATTTTGTTTCCATATGGGTAATGTGGCAGTATAAGCCTTGGGCCAAGTTTATTAAATACATACCCAAGGTCCCTAATTTTAAATATTGATCTCTTTTATACAGTACATCAGTCATGTGAGTTATAAAAACATATTCCTACCAATGGTTGTATACTGTATTAAATTAATGAAGTAGGAAATGAATACAGTAGAAGAAGGCTGTACCAACTGGTTAGACCTGTCTTGTGGGGTTTTGATTAAATATATTTGTTACTGTTCACAAGAGAACAAGCCCAAATTCTGTAACTTATAACTGATTATTACTTTAGTTTATTCACTCACTTTTGTCCTCTGGTTCTTTCTATAATTATCCTCTGCTTTTTGCAACTGTATGTGTATTTGGGACAATGGAATCAATGGACGATTACAGCTTTTCACTTGAATCAGTCAGTGGAACTAGAGGCTTTCCATCCCCCTCCCTTGTGGAGGAGCTGGATAGGAGATTAATTTCCCTCTGCCCGGTTCGGGTATTGAGATGCTATGTGGATAGGACGAGAGCGCTGCGTCAGTCTGACCAGCTCTTCGTTTGTCATGGTGAATGGACCCGAGGTCAAGCCCTTTCTAAGCAGCGACTGTCCCATTGGATTGTGGACACGGTTTCGAATGCGTATACCAATGCCGGCCTACCCCCACCTCGGAGGGTGGCCGCGCACTCTACCAGAGGCGTGGCTACATTATAGGCCCTCTTTAGAGGTGCCTCGTTGACCGATATCTTTATTGCGGCTAGCTGGACTACTCTGCATACATTTACCAGGTTCTACCGACTTAATGTCGTAGATCCTTCAATGCCTTCAATAGGCACTAGGGTTCTTGAGGTTGCACGCTCACACCACCAACACTAGATGGCAGTAGCGAGATATGCTGTCCCTCATATGCTGTCCGCTCATTCTCCCTCGCGACGGCTGTGGTATGCTTTCCCAAAAGCATCATTGGCGGTCATCTTCGAATTGAAAGGGAACAATAGGTTACGGATGTAACCCCGGTTCCCTGAAAGAGAAGATGACCACCAATCTTGTGAGGTCACATCACTCGCATTCGTGGGTTCAATACAAAAGAGACTGACGTCTCCGCGGAGGGGCCTATCGACAGCTTTGATATAAAATGCTCAGTGAATACCTGACAAGCAGGCATATCCAAAAAGTATAATTGGCGGTCATCTTCTCTTTCAGGGAACCGTTAATCCTTCATAGTAACTAATGACTCATATTATCACTTTTAAATTCCTACATTTACATTTGTATAAATGGTTCTTTCATATATAATATAACTAATATGGAGGAATATTGAACTACACAAGGGCTTAATGTTTAAATGCTGTGTATAATACAACGTTCATATCAGAGGCGCCTACCATAGCCAGATTAGTAACTTCAGGGAACCTTATTTAAGTCAATTTCTATGCTAAGCACATTGTTGTTAAACAGGCTACTGTTGAATAAAACTTTTTTTTTTAATGTATTCCAATATTTTCTATCACTATATTTTCTGGGGCTAACAATACTGGTACATGTAGTCATAATACTATTGTTGGAAAACAAATCTTGCACCTAAATACACACCTTTATACATAGATTGATAACACTAATCAGCATACTTTATAAAAAAAAAACAGTGTACTAGTGTACTGTTGTTATTTCAGCATGGTTAGCTCAGCAGGGTGGGTAATTGGTAAAGGTAGTTTTCTACCCTAACTTGTAATATCAGTCAATGCACAATTGCATACTATTACTATTTTAAGGGTTTAGCTTGATGAACACCTTTATTTCCAAAATAAATGACTAGCATTACACATTTCAGTGAAATTTCCAGTGCTGCTTTTACAGACTTGTCTGACTTGTCTGCAGTGTAACTAAAATTAACAGTGTTTTTCTCTAAGTGATGTTCATTTACGCTTTTCAATAAACAACTAAGATTGCACGTTGTAGAAGTGTCTGTCTGATTTGCACTTTCACATGGCAGTTAACTAAAGTAATTTCAGTCTATGGCTGTAACCATAAGCAACCAGTTTCTCTCTCACATTTACTTGTCCTAATTTCTTCCTTCCAAATAATGTCTTGTTTTAACACTTCAAAGACCAGACTATGCCATCAGCATTCTGTCAATAAATATATATATATATATATATATATATATATATATATATATATATATATATATATATATTATTAATGTATTGATTAATACATTTGAAAGACAATGGCAATGACTGCAGTGCCAGCACGCACAGGGCCTCATTTACGAAGGGGCACTAACTGTAGCTGTAATGTGCATCATAAATTGAAATGTACTATCCCATTTACTAAGAGAGAACGTATTAATTTACATGCACACTATTTGTCCAATTTACATCCCATTGTGTGCACACTACATGTATTGTGAGCGATATTTTAATGTGAACGATAATGTTCAAGACTCATCCGTGACCACTGTGATATAAAAAGCCCCAGCAGTCCAGGCGTATCTTTTTGTCAGTGACCGAAAACAAGCGATCAACAGACGCAGCCCTCCGCAGGGGACAGGCAGAGGCAAGGCAAACTAAAACTGCGCACAGAGGAGTTAGAAATTCGAGTGGAGGAGGTTGTTTTAAATTATAATAATACCTTGTTTGGTCCAGTGTTTTATTTAAGCACTCTATTATTTGTACCAAAGTAATGAACTATAAAATAAAATAAAATCTAAGAAATTATAACATTAATTCACATTTATTCATGCTTAATATAACCTGTTATTTACTGGTAATTTTCACTGCTCTGTGTGAAAACTTTAATGCAAGTAATGGCTCCATGATGCCAGATAGATTTCAGACCAGAAAAATAGGTTTAAATAGTATGCCTATCAGTGGTTAAAGCCTGGTTTCCAAATTAACTAATTACACCGTGTAACAATTTTTTTTTTTTTTTTTTTGTTCCTGGGTAGTAAGTGTTATTTCCTAATTGCCTATGCCTCAAAAGTATAGAAAATGGCTATTATTCCCCACAAACTTTGCTTTTGTGACCAGGACAGTGATATTTTGAAATTGACCTATTTTCCAGAACATTCCAGATAGGTTTAGTGCTGAGTAAACTTGGAGTAACTTCTAGAACTTTCTAGAACTTTCCAGTAATATAAATAGTAGTATAAATACAGGGGCCTTAAGCCCACCAGTTCAGTTTAGTTCCAGCTGCCTAAGTGGATACATATCTGCATTTTTCTGAGATGGCATCAAGGTCATAGGAGACTTCAAAATGATGGCATTCCTGATGGGTCTCCAAGGTGGTTTTACCAAGTTTCCCTGCTATCTTTGCCTTTGGGACAGCAGGGACACCAAGGCGCACTACCACAGGCGGGACTGGCCACAGCGGACCGAGTTCTCTGTGGGGAGGAACAACGTCAAGTGGGAGCCAATGGTGGACCCCCAGAAGGTGCTGATGCCACCACTGCACATCAAATTGGGCCTTATGAAACAATTTGTCAGAGCTCTAGATAAGGAGTCGGCAGCCTTCAAGTACCTTCAAGACTTTTTCCCTAAGCTGTCTGAGGCAAAGGTCAAAGCCGGTGTCTTCGTTGGACCACAGATAAAGAAGATCCTGGAGTGCAATGAATTCCCCAAGAAGCTCACTAGTAAGGAAAAAGCGGCTTGGAACAGCTTTGTCTCAGTGGTTCGGGGCTTCCTGGGCAATCACAAGGCCGAAAACTATGTGGAGCTGGTTGAGACTCTGGTACAATGACACAGCACAATGGGCTGTAGGATGTCCCTCAAAGTCCATATCCTTGATGCTCATCTTGATAAATTCAAGGAGAACATGGGAGCGTACTCGGAGGAGCAAGGCGAGCGCTTCCACCAGGATATACTGGACTTTGAACGCCGCTACCAAGGACAATATAACGAGAACATGATGGGAGACTACATTTGGGGGCTGATTTGTGAAAGTGATTTACAGTATAATCGTAACATTCGAAAAATCACTCACTTCTAAATCTTTTGTAGTAATTTTTGTATTACTTCAGTATAAATACATGTTAATTTGGATTCATATGTTGTTTCTTTCTGACTTTATGTGAACGAAAAGACACAAATTCACCCGTGTTCTCATTGGAAATAGGTCAATTTCAAAATATCACTGTCCTGGTCACAAAAGCAAAGTTTGTGGGGAATAATAGCGATTTTCTATACTTTTGAGGCATAAGCAATTAGGAAATAACACTTATTACCCAGGAACAAAAATTGTGTTACATAGTGTTATTACTCACTTTAAGGAGCACACTACGATTATTGCCCTTTAATAATGAGTGAATAAAGCTCATCTCATTATTCAAAGTGGCGTGCCTCATTTAAATACATTATCATGCATTACCATACATAATATGCCCACTATTCCATGCGATAATGAATACAATTGCAAAAACGGAATTTATAAACGTGCACAATAATTGCAATTATGGTGCACCATAATGTTTAGTGCCCTTTCGTAAATGAGTGCCAGCAAGCAATATGATAGATATTTTATTAATCATATTCTATACACCCCCTGCCTATTATCTCTCTGCCAATTGTGCCAAATCAGAGAGCACAAATCTTATTTCACCTGTGACCTGAGTTGGATTTAGACAAAATCATCAACCATGGATTTTTTCTCTATGAGTCTTTGGCTCTGCACTAGACCATGCTGCCTTCATTTTCCAAATGGAGCCCCATTACACGCAGGTGATGTGACAATAAGCATGCTCTATTTCGCTAATGTGTGATTGTCACACCAAATTGCTTCTCAGCATTTTATTTATGATATTCAGAATCCAATAATCTAATGTTACGTGACTATTGACTCAGACTGATAAGATCTCACATGGCTCTGTTTATAACAAATTGTAAATCTTTGACCTGAGATAAACCTTGTGCTTTGTACTAAGTAACAAACGTGCAGTGGTTGTATATCCTAAAGTAGAAGATGCATGGTCAGGTCATGGGTTTTGCGAGGGTAATATGGGTAAGATGGGTAATGTTTCATTTTTTCAAGGCAGCTCCACGAATTTGCACATTTACTTCTGAGTAAAGCTTTCCTGGAAAAATAATAACAGACCTACAGTTAAAATATTACTGCTCTATTTAACATGGATCTTTAGTGAGAAAGCTGTTTATTCTTTTATAAAATAGATTAAACAAACAGTACAGGTAATGCTTAGATAGTATTAACATGTTACAAGAATGTTAGTATATACAGTATAATATATATATATATATATATATATATATATATATATATATATATATATATATATATATATATATATAGTATAGTTTGTTGTCAATTTGTTTGTCAATCTGCCTGGATCTTTTATATTCCTGAATTATGACTGAATATATGACAAGGAAAAACTATTCTGTTTCCAACAATGACAGCTTGGTAAGCAGCCTTTTTAGCTTAGCTGGGAAGCAGCAAGTCAATTACAATTGATACACTGAACATTGCCAACATTGACCAGTGTGAGAGAATATAGGCGTGAACATGAAGGGATTTGTTGAAACTCTATGTTGGTGTAAATGGAGAATGTAATGTAGTTGGTTAGAAGATTTACTGTGTGGACAAATGGCAATGAAATGCCAGTGGAGTCTATAGGTTAAAAGAAAAAACGGGCAGAGACTAATTGGCTGACTACTGACTGCCAAAGAGAAAGTCTAAGAAAACATACAGATTCCAGAGTGTGGCCAAATTGACACTGGTATTATTGCAAGGCAGAGCAAATTGTGGTATCTCACAGATACCAGTAACTGGAGGGACTTTTTATTTTATTATATGGTGTTGCTGAATTGCACTGTATTCTACCTACATTTAATCTCAGTGTAATGTCCGTTAGTGAAATTGATATAGACTTTATAATTTCTATGAGTATCCTGTTCTGTCAGCCATGTATTCTATGATGCACTGATTGGCAACACACAGCAATATAGTAGAACATTGTGCTCCTACAGACACATAACATGTGAGAATATCTTGCTCTAGTGCGCTACGATGAAGTGCCTGCGGTGCTACGACTGGAACCTGGTCTTTGAATCAAGTTCAGCCTGATAAGTTTCTAGTCATTTGCACAAGTAACAATACATATTTAATACATCTCTTAAAAGCATTAGTTTTGCATTTCCTGTTACCTAAACTGAGACGTGGGTTGTCATGGAAACAGCAATGCCTTGGGATTCTTGTTATTGTGGTTTGGGTGACAGAAAAATGTGTTTTTTAATCTCAGCTATGGTACTGTGCAATGTTGAGGAGGTTGACATTCCTGGTAATGTGGCTTCTGGTTTGATAGTGTGAGAAAATAAATGTACCAACTGTCAAAAATGCATTCAATATAAATGCAACATAAGTGAAGATTTTGCATTTATAATATAAAATGCAATACCTTTGTCTCACTGAAAAATAATGAAACAAGAAACAACTTTGAAGCAAAACATATTTTGCGAAATGCTTCTTGATAACCGATCCATTTGGATTCTAAAATAAATTCAGATATGAAAATTGCAGCAGGTGTGCTATCAAGCGTAATTACATTCATTCAGGTGAAAGTACCCTATAGTTTTTTTTCCAGGTTTGGCACTGAGGTTTTTTAAGAGGTTCAAATGGTGTGCAATTATTGAAGGGCTGGAGGTTTTTTTGCAGTTCACATTCATCAAAACTATTGGGCTCACAATGTAGAATTATTTGATCAAAGTACTAGAATCCTGGCCCTAATGTAAATTGTTTTATGTTTTAATTAAGTGTTTTTTGGTTATTGTGCAGGAAGAAGTTCTCTTTCATTTTCTCCATGTAACATTTGCTTGCTTTCAAATCTACAAGTCAGCAAACAAGACTTCTTTGAATCTTCTGTGGAATGCATCTGTATACAGTACGACAGTTTGAGAGAGGGATCTTCATATTTTTCATAGTTAGGAAAAGGTTTGCAGGCCCAGATCAGTAGCACACAGGTAAATGCAGGACATCAGAGTTACTGGCACAATGATGCTTTCTCAATGTTGTGCTTTATTTATTACATTGTCTCCTTTATGGAGTAGCCAACAAATTGTATTTCGTGAAGGCAGCAATGAATATTGTGTTAAATTAGTTGGACAATGTTGATGAAATCAGAATTTTCTAAGAACATGGACGTTTCAGGTTAGACCAATTGTTTCCATTACTTCTGGTCCTGGGTTTGTTTCCATGATTAGCCAAAGAGTTTACAAGTGGTACTGCTACTGCTTTAATTAAAGAGACCATACTTTTTTGTTTGACAATTAAGTACAGTAAGTAGACACTTGATAGCAATGAACAGAGATGTGACAGATTTAATAAGCATCCATAATTCAGGCTGGTATAGACAGCTCTGAAGGTAGAGCAGGGATTTGCATGAATGCCAATGCACATACCCCCCCCCCCCCTTCTCTCTCTCTCTCTCTCTCTCTCTCTCTCTCTCTCTCTCTCTCTCTCTCTCTCACACACACACACACACACACACATACACACAGGCATAAAATAACCCATCTAATCTCCTTCTTAATGGCTTAAAGCCTCTGAAGAAGCTTAGAAATGTTAAGAGGAAAACAGCAACAGTACTTTTAAGGGCATATGTGTAAAGATTAGCTCAGTGTTACTCTAAAATTACTAATGTGCCAAATTAACATATAGGTTTGATTAAGGAAATGCACCAATTGTATTGCAGTTACAAACAGCTTTGTTCTTGAACACAAACAGTGTAGTTCTTGATCAAACAGGTAATTGTATTCATTTTAAGACATGCACCTCAACAGTGTTCGACAGTAGTTTGGAGAAAGCTGCAGAACCAGTGTACTCGATTATATGATCTGGTTGTAGGTTTGAAACACCATACAGGAATAAGTATGTCTTTTGTAAAATGGATATGCAAAAGATGACAATTTACTTAACATGCAATACATGTATTATTCAGGAGAGTTACACTGTCAGAGTAACATTTTCATTGCTGGAAGAAGTCTCTCAACAGCAGCTTCACAAAAAGGAACAGGTTTACATCAGACCAGATACTGTTTTTTTTTCAGGTTTTTTTTTTTTTTAATGGATTTTTGTTTGAAATAATGAACATTTAGCAAGCCAGGCTGCCATGAAATTACAACAATGAACAACAGAAGATAACCACCACAGGCAGTTTTCACCTGTTGATTCAGTGTGATCAGCAGAACTCCTATGTGACACGTGGCTATTTAAATAGATTAGTAAGGCAAAGGGTACTGCTAACAGAGTACAACCAAGACTGTTTACGACTGTGTAACAGATAACTATTGATCTGTTTTATAATTTTGGCCTGGTGGATAAGAGAGAAACATTTTTAGGTCTTATTATATTTTTCAGGTAAAGTTTACAGCTAGGGAAGGTTAAAAAATGTCACCTTGAATGTTCTCAGTTATTTTGAATGATCATTTGCAGGCTGGCAGTTGGTCCAAAATGATATCCACATAATCTCTGAATAGGATTGTCTTCTTTTGTGCTTGGCCTAAGGAAGTGTCCAGGAGAGAAGAGGTCCTTAAGATACAAATTCTAAGGAAATATATTTGTCTTCTGTATTTCTTAGAAATCTTAGATGGTCAAATTTTAATACCATAGCTGACCTCTAGAGGTAAGTTTGTTTTTTAAGGTGCTGGCATCCCTTTCCTGAGCTAGTCTATCTGCCTTCTACATGAAAAGGAAAGGCAGTTCAACTATAGAGGCATTCACCAACTTGAGTTGTCCTTAAACTCGAGTTCTGGGAGAATTCAGGCCAATTCAAGCACACTCGAGTTGGCTGTCCATGGAAATGAGGTACAGAGCTCACTCCTTCTCCACCCTTGCCCCTCAGTGGTGGAACAACCTACCCACGGATATCAGGTCTGCTCAGTACCTGACTACCTTCTGGCGCCTCCTCAAGACACAGCTGTTCAGACAGCATCTGTAAACCTCACAACCTTCGACTATACTGTATAGATGGCACCCAACTGTGCCTGTACTTGCATCTTCTTGTACTTGCACTGAACTGCCCCATATTTGATATATTCTACTACTGCTCTTAATTATAACTATTTTCTGTATCTTGCAGTTGATTTTACTCTTAAAGATATCCGTATCCATACTTTTTGTAATTGCTGTTATTTGAAATCATTCTTATGCATTTATCGTACTTACTATGTGCTCTTAATGGAATTTACTCTAATAAGTGAATATCTTTACTATAAGTTTAACTGCTCTTAGTCAAATTCACTCTTAAATATAATTACTGTATTCTCTATTTTGCTCTTATTATTTGAATTTGATCTTATTTTCTACCGATTTTACTGTACTTTATAACTGCTCTCAACTGTAATGTGATATTCTGTAATGTGATATTTTGCAATGTTATACTTTGTATTGTGGATAAGGGTGTCGGCTAAGAAATAAATAATAATAATAATAATAATAATAATAATAATAATAATAATAATAATAATAATAATAATAATAATAACAATAATAACAATAATAATGGATATTGCTTAAAAAGTAGGGTTCCAAAAAATATAGTGTTACACATCCCCAGCTGTTGCTACAACTGTTTAAATAACGTAGCTATATTTATTCTTTTCGTTGTTAACATTAACAACTTTTTACACTTACAACTTGACTTGTTTTAAAATGGCCGCTCTAGTGCACTAGTGTTTGAAATCTGTCCTCTAAACCACTGCAGAAATAGAGTTTAAAAATAAATAAATAAATTAATTAATTAATTAATTAAAAAACCCATAACAACAATACCACGTTTCCATGAACCACATAACCCGGGTACGTGCTCGAGTTGCCCCCTCACCTCCTTGTCCATGTTTTTAAATGACTCGAGTTGGCACCCAATTCAGGCAGGAGCCCGAATTATCTGGTCCGATTTCACTCCTCAGGCTGGCCTGAATTCTAAAGTCTGAATTCGGGCTGGGAGGAAATTACATCACTAAATGTCAATCAAAAATGTTGTAGGGGCGGGAACATACTGTATAACTTGGCATTAAATTCGGCGGATTTGCTGCCTTGGGAGATTTTGAGTTTTTGAATTGCCGTTTTTCACTTAGCATCAGATGTACAGAGAGGATACCTCCAGTTTGTTACTAAAAATTCAAATATAGACATAAAGAACAATATTTATTTTATGGGCCAAACAGAAAAAAAATATCCTGCAATGTAATTTGCTATAGCTGAAAATCAAATGAAATGGATATTTGCACATTGTAGGATCATTATGCAGTTCTGTGAAACCTACAAAGGCAATAGTAGCCAGATTCGTAACCACATACATTTATAGTGATACATATTGCAGGTATAATTTATAAAACTCTTGACAGCGTAACATATAATCTATATAACATATAAGTTATCAAGCAGTCCCATAAAACAAGTACATTTCATATTGGAAGTCTATAAGCTGTTGACAATGATATTATTGTATGAGAATTTTTTTTATCTTTGGAAGTAGAAATGTACCGCTATGGCCAAAAGTTTTGCATCACCCTGTGGAATTAACTAATTTTGCTTCATAAAGTCTAATGAAACCTGCTGAATAATGTTATGTTAACAAATCAAATTACATACCGCATTGTAATTTTCCATATACTTAATGAAAAACCGACAATAATTTAAAAAATGTGACATTTCGAAATCTAACATGAAATATTGCACTGCTATTATGGTTTTTTGATTACATGATGTTAAGTACAAGATCTAAATTATGTTAATTTTTTTTTTTTTTTTATGTCTCAAAACTTTTGGCAATAGCTGTAGACCTTGGCCGAATATAGCACTTGTTGCATATTGTTTAGAATTGTGACTGTTTCCACTGACTTAGCAGTTGTTTCCTTGATTGAGCTGTAAACTATGTGTCCCTATAAAGGCAATTCAATATATATGACCTTTGAAATACTTACTTGAAAAGAAACAGTTTATTTTTTTTCCACTAACACTTTTATGTTAAACATTTTATTGACTTAGGGAAAAACAAATTATTTATGTGTGCAACAAATTATTTAAATATGAATTTCCAATGTGTAATTTAGGCTGGTTGTGATAAGAGTGAGATATCTGGTATCTGTCTTTGTGGGAACCTATTGTAGATTAAACCTATTCAATGTTAACTGTGAGAATAAGCCATATTTTAAACTATCCATCCATCCATCCATCCATTATCATTAACCGCTTACTCCTTTACAGGGTCGCGGTGAGCCGGAGCCTAACCCGGCATACACAGGGCGCAAGGCGAGACTACACCCTATTTTAAACTACATATAGCAAAATAATGTAGCATCCAGAAACTTCTTTAACAGTGATTACATAATAATTGCTTACTAGTTATGGTGAAACTATAACCGTCTCTGTCTGTGCATTGGTTTGCCTGGCCCTGACCTTCTCCGTGTCTACTATATGTTTGGAACACTAGTAGCTTTCTACCTTTCACTTGTGGCCTTTCACCAGATCCAAGATTTCAAACCACAATAGATCAAAATGTTCAAAGGAACCTTTTATTCTCATGGTTGTGTGCAAGTTAATATATTACCAATGGAGATGGGGATGTCCTTGATTAAACTTTAATCCTTAACTTTCAATTGCATTTATTTACAAAACATAGCTATTAAAGATATTATAGCTCACTGACAGTGTCGTCTTATCTGCACAACTATAAGGTGACATTGAAAAAACGGAAAAGCACGACAATAATGCAACAATAAATTCCTTGCAATGTCAAAACCAAGGACATTGGATGGTGTTTTTAATCACGTTTTTTTAAAAGCTTGAAAGGAAAATATTTCTCATTACTAGAAAGGATGGAAATTTTAAGATTGTATGTAATTCTGAAAATGGCAAAAGGCAATTTGTAGCATAATTAGATGTAATTTTTAGCAGGTGTGGCAACCTTGGGTACATGATATTAATCTGGATAGGCTAGAAACACACAAAAATGTTAACCCCTTAACAGTTTTAATACCCTTTGACACAAATTCATCACTAAACTAATGAAGTCGATTTTGAGTATGAACTGGTGCACAATAGTGCAGTATAAAATATAAAGTTGCCAGTTTCCCTTTACCATGTATGTTATATTGAGGAACCATTTCCTGAAAAGGCACATCTATATTTGGTAATCTTATGCGTCAAAAATGAGTAACACTCTACAGTGTTGCCATAGTAGTTCTGGGAGCAGAGGTACTTGATAGCTCTGATGACGGCAAAGCCTATTGTTGTTGACGTACATGTACAGGTTGTACAAAGTTTAAAATATAAACCCTGAAGACATGGGTGAAAGAGTTAACAGAAGTCAGTCAAAATTAAAGGTGTTGCAAGCAGTTCAACAGATAAGAAATATAAGCTGCAACTAGGCTAGCATCCCCAGTTTCACACTGCACTGAAGTGAGGGAGAGATGAGTCACTGGCATTGCTCTGAACACACATCACACTTTCTATACAAGAGCACTAAGCCCTGTCAGTATCGATTAGCAATGTGTAATGCAGTCATCTGCCTCTGCTTCTTACAATGGTATTGTGCCAGAGCTATCAAGCTCTATTTGCATTTATAATTTGACATCTTCAAAGAACAGCAGCTTCACTGTATTATTCTTGGACATATTTTTTTTTTAAATGTCCTAATTTTAAAAGAGTTACTGCATTTTCACACAACTGGCATCCATTTGGCATATAGGATGGATAGATCCAGCTATCTATCATCTTTGCTGATTAGCACTGATCTTGGACTACTTAATGTTACCTTAGGTACTGTAGTACAACATTAGTGTTAATGAAGTTTCATGACATGTTTCTCACATTGCCACCCCTACCCCTTATTATTGCTGCAGACAGGAGCCGTTGTTGGGCTATTTCTGTTTTGCCTTATTACTAGAATGCAAGTGCTAGTGGGATGGGTTACGGGGAAAATGGAAGTCAAGACCCTACTGCCTTATGACATGCTTTAACAGCCCAGCACTGTAATTAACATCAAGCCCCCAAGTCTCCATGTTTGCCGATTACACTGAATCTATGACACCTGAAGATCAGACCATTATTGGCTTACATTTGTGCTTCAGCAGTTTGCCTTGTCTTGTATCAGTTGCTAAGGGAAGTGTCAGTCGAAGCAGTGGAAACTTCGATTCACCTTATAAATACTTGAAGAGCATTGCTCATTGAAATATAAACCAGGAAAGTATTCCATCGTGTCATTGGAAGGGTGGGTCAGGATTCAGCTGGTCATGCCAACAGTGTTGCAGCCAATGGTGACGCAGGTGGCATCATTTATTCATGCAAACAGAAAGAACAAAGGCAGGGTAAGCCAAGTAATCCAAATTTAGTTAATTGGTCTTCTTTAGTTATACTCTAATGTAACTTTACTAGCAAGTGAGAACCCAATAACCAAATGTATCATGGGCAACAAACAATACCGTAATAATAATTAAGTCAGTCAATATAGTTACACACTGTGTATAGCTGTTACAAAACCTCACTTGCTGTGTTTCAACCAGACATTTTATACTGTTAATATATCCACCTCCAATGACTGAATGAGTTGTTTCCTGTCTTGACAACTCACCAGGCATCTCCTCAAACTGATTCTTTGAAGCCAGATGCTTTCTGTACTGTATACTATTGTGTTAACCTGCCATTAGAATTTGCCCAGGAAAAAAAAAAAAAACTTGACCTCAGTAGAAATATAATGTGTGCAACCATAAAATACTATACAGTATATGGTAATAGATAGTTTCACATTACAAGTGTGCTCAATTCAGGTGTCTAGATAATATTGAGGGTGAAGCATGATCTATTTAAAGTCATCCATACCCTAAGATTACAGAGCTATGTACTGTTTTGTGACAAGGTATCGTGTCACGTGTGTGGGCAACCGCTGACATGCAAGATAGAGACATGGGAGTTGTAGTTGAAACGCCGCTTGATTTCCTTTAAAGAGCTTGAGTTGCATGGCTAATGATACCAAGATTGTTTTAGTTGTGTCTGTGGTGTAACTGCAAGTAACCGTAAACACAATTACAAAGGTTTGTCATTGTGACAGAGCCAGAGGAAACTCGTGTAACAGGAAGATAATAAGATAAGTATATGGTCATATTTTAAGAAAAGTATTGTACTTTGTTTGGCTTCAATGGGAAATCAACATATAATTAATATTTTAATTATTATTACAGACATGGTTCAGAGTAGAGTGGCCCTCTGGTAGATGCCCTCTTAAGCAAAAGAGACTTTAGAATCTTAAAACTCACTATTTTTATTTATTTATTTCTTAGCAGACGCCCTTATCCAGGGCGACTTACAATTGTTACAAGATATCACATTATACATTATTTCACATTATACAGATATCACATTATTTTTACATACAATTACCCATTTATACAGTTGGGTTTTTACTGGAGCAATCTAGGTAAAGTACCTTGCTCAAGGGTACAACAGCAGTGTCCCCCACTGGGGATTGAACCCACAACCCTCCGGTCAGGAGTCCAGAGCCCTAACCACTACTCCACACTGCTGCCCTACTATAAACGGCAACTTTAAAAAATTACATAAAAGCATGAAACTGTCGGCTTCAATTATCTAACCGGCAATGATCGGTATTAATCAATCAATCAATCAATCAATCTTTATTTTATATAGCGCCTTTCATAGTGGACCACCATCACAAAGCGCTTTACAAGATAGTGAGGAACAATGCATAATACATTACATACAGTGAAGTACATTAAGAGACCAGGAATGACCTAATAACTTAATGCCATAAACTTTCCCTATAGGGCAGCAGCGTGGAGTAGGTTAAGGCTCTGGACTCTTGACCGGAGGGTTGTGGGTTCAGTCCCAGGTGGGGGACACTGCTGCTGTACCCTTGAGCAAGGTACTTTACCTAGATTGCTCCAGTAAAAACCCTAACTGTATAAATGGTTAATTGTATGTAAAAAATAATATGATATCTTATAACAATTGTAAGTCACCCTGGATAAGGGCGTCTGCTAAGAAATAAATAATAATAATAATTAAATACAAACAGTGAAAAAACAATGCAAATACATTAAATCCAGGCATATTATAATGCAAATACATTAACTACAGGCATATTACATGAAATACAGGGCTAGGATGTGAATTCTAAACATGGTGGATGTGTGTGTCATACAGAATCATACGAATAGATGGAGTTGAAAACCTGCAATAGCAATTTAGACAACAGCTAATAACAGATATCAGGCAAAAGAGAACAAGTGCATCTTGAGAGTTAATTTGAAGCAAGTGACTGTGGGAGCTGCTCGCACTAAAGCTGGGAGAGAGTTCCAGAGAGTCAGGGCCATGAAGCTAAAAGAGCGCTCTCCGAGTGTGGTGCACTTTTGCTTGGGTATAACAAGCAAGCCAGAGTCAGAGGACCTCAGCTTGCATGCAGGGACATAGCAGGTCAGCAGGTTGGAGAGATACTCTGGACCTGTGTGATGAAGGGCCTTGTAGACAAGCAGGAGAATTTTGAAAGTAATTCTGAACTTTACAAGTAGCCAGTGCAGCCTGGAAAGATAGGGGGTAATGTGAGTATGTTTTTTACATCTGGTAAAGATCCTAGTAGCGGTATTTTGACCCGGAAGGGAAACGATGTGGCAGCCGCAGATTGGAGAGGCGGCTGCACTCGTTTACCAAGGGGTCATGTGTGACAGCATAAAAGGGGACAGAGAATCATAATCTGTTCCTTTGTTTTGGTTTTATATTCTAAACTGGAAGGACTGTGAGAGACCCCAGAGAACGTAACAGTTTTGTGAGTGTTTGTTTTGTTTTTGTGTCTGTAGTAATTGTCTTGTTTGTGAATTACCAGACGGCTAACACGTTTCTGGAGCTGTCGCCTTGGGCCAGCACAAATCCGGAACAACACTTCACCACTGTCACGAAATAAACTTGTATCACCCACCACGAGTACTACTGCATGCACCCAGGACTGGTGACCGTGTTTGTATTATTGTGGGGCGGATATTATTGTTTATTATTTGGGACTGAAATCCTATTGTTATTTACCCCGTGCTGTACACATTGGTGTTGTGAAAACCAACTTTGGAAAATAATTTAAAGCACATTTTACCACTTATGCTTTGCTGTAAGAAAAATACTACAATTTACCCCATGCACTTGCTGAACACGCTGATTTCCATGGTATAAACCTGTATCAGTCACAGTGTTACTGACAAATGCCAACATCGATCTAATACTGCCTACGCTGTTGCAGACAATTTTGTCGAACCAATGAGATGAGACTATTACCTAGTTTAAACTGATGTTATTGGCATGTGTTAACACTGAGGTAGGCACATGCCAAATGCATGCAAATTGGCTCAGGCCGATTCTGTTGGCAACAGCAGTAGCAGTGCAAAAAACATTTAAAAAATAAAAACTAAGCATATTGTGTGTAATAATACAGCAGTCATAGGGGGGGGAAGCATGAGAAGAATTGTAAATTGATTTTATGTCTGCGTCACATTTTTTTCTGTTATTGAACAAATTAATAAGAGATGCTTAAGTCTGTATTCATTTTTTGTATTTGTTTTTAGGAGTGCCCTTTGACCCTTGAACTAGTAAAACCCTGTTAAGCTGTTGCATTTGTCTCCTGGATCAGCCAAGGACACAGTCTTGCCTATCACAGGGATTTTCAAATTGTTTGTATTCTGTCGGCCTGGACCACTGCCAGGAAAAGCTCAGGATATTATAAAAAATCCTTGTTTCTGTTAAGCAGGAGATTTTTTTTTTTTTGATACTGTGGTCAGGGTAGCGTTTAGATCCACATGCACGCATTCAAAGTAACCCCTGCTCAGAGTCATTCAGATAATGTTGCTTTTTATTTTCCCCTACTGTTCTCAATAGAAAATCTCATTGTTAAACTTTATATTTTACAATAAACTGCCTCATTGCAAACCACTTAAATACTGCATAATGACCCCCCCGCCCCCCCCCCCCAACAGACAACAGCCAACAGCCATTTATAACTGCATAACAGCAAAGACCTGTCCCAGTTTCTGTTGCAGTTGGAAAATCTGGTGTTTGTGCAATCCCAAACAATAAACGATGAAAGTCCATACGCTGCAATCATTCAATCTAAATCCTGCAGCAAAATTAAGTGTTTAACACTTTTCTCTTGCAGGAAACAAATATTCTGTATAAATGGCATCACCAGGTGTTTTTTGTCAGTTTTTTTTTTTTTTTTTTAATTAATGTGCCCATCTGAACGGATTTGTCCATTACTATTACACAACAATATGGAAAACAAACCCACCCCAGTTCCCTTTTATCCAACAGCCACAAAGACTTGCTTGTATTACTGTATTCCTATACTTAACATCAAGCCAAAAAGTGAAAGCCTGAGAGACACTTTTTAGAAAAAAAAAACATTATTTATTGTTTGTAAAAAATATTTTAGCATGGCCAGTTCAAATCTGATAGTGCACAATGAAACATCAACATGTAGGGAACATGTAAAAAAATGGGAACAAATTGGATAAAAATAAATAAAGGAATTATGGCCATATATACAAAAGGGACCAAAAGCAACCAAAAAAATGATTAATTGAAAATGTGCAATAGAAAACAAAAAGAAAAAAAGAAGAAAAAAAACATTCAAATTATTCGTCCCAGGCACCCTGATCATGTGGCACAAGATGGGGCAACATAACCCTAAACAGCTAGGTCCTTCTGCCTTCAATGTCCCCATTTCTCTTATTTTGTAAAGAATTTGTGTGAAAATGTTTGTTTACTGCACTGAGATAGGTCTGTCTTCAGCACAGTAGCAACATTCCAAAACACTAGAATTCAAGGCTATCTCCTAATATGGTCATCTACTGGAAATACATCTTTCCAATGATGTATCACAAGCAGGGCTGTCTCTCACAGTGCTTGAATAAAGGACCAGGTCGTCGGCAGGATATTTATTTGGGCGCACCCTAAAAAAATGTTTTAAAGCATCATTAATTATATTATATCATAGTAATTATATTATAGTAATTGTAATAGTTTAAAATAAAATAATTATATACATCTATGCACTATATATATTTCTCAGATGTGTAGATTTGAAAGAAATCTATGGTTTAGCAACCATGTTTCTTCATTTACTTTACAACACTTGCAATAAGCACATAGCAGTAAACAAGGACTATGCAATGCTATAATTTAGATAATTACATTGAGTACAACAGTACAGCAATAAAGGATAGTTCTAGGGGCTGTAATGAGTTAATCAAGCACATACAGTGCTGTTCTAGGCTCCTTGAGTTTCCATTATGAGCTAGTATCTTGAGACTATGCATATGGAAAAAAAAAATAACGCTGCATTTATCACATTTGAACTGCTCTGCGGAAGCAAGCGATGAAAAGAAACATTTAAACCCGAACCTCAAAGCGTGACAGTAATTCAGCGTATTCTCCATAAGCATATCTAAAGTGTCTAATAATATTCAAAATTTAAAGAGCTATGTCTTTTTTTTCTTCCTGTTTGCTCAATTTTCCAAGTAAAAAGTATATTTTAAAAAAGGTTGGTAAAATGCTTTGTGGTTTATGACCCAGGTGACTTATTCCATATATTTATTTTTCTGCTCTGTAACCTTAAACTAAGCACAGTAATTTTACTTTCAATCCCTATGTGCCAATTCAGCTAAAGTCCTGTTTTGAACTAGTAATTATATCTTAGAATTCCCAAATTACTATACAAGTGTGTGCAATTAATAAACTGCTTTTGCATTCCATAGCACAGTTCCTTTAAACACAAGTATATAGAGTATTTCATAGTAATGCATATAAATAGCATCTGGATGCTGTCATTTTGTACTGAATATTACTGTTACACAGACAACTTTGAAAAATGCCCACAGATTCAAGCTGAACCCCAGCAGGAATAACAGCTATTATTCCACTACAAATGGCCAGTCTATGCCATCTAAAGAAATATCAGAAAAGGTTTTTTGACTGCACTTACAGAAAAATTACCAAATAATACAAGCGTATTACCCTGATTAAAACATTTCTGTGATGTCACCCTTTGATTAATTTTACAAATCTTCTAACTAAAAGTGGCTGTGTGGATTAGAAGAGAGTGTGTGGCAGATACAGTGTTTATAACACTGTATTTGGGAGCCATAGTTAAGAGACCATGCTATTTGTGTTCTGTCTTGTAACGAGAATACTAGTGTTAGTGTAATGGCATTATGGGACAAATGGGAGCCATGACCGTACCACCTTATAACCTGTTCCGCAGTATAAAGGGGGAGCACTGTATATTGTTGATTAACAAATACATAGTTTGTGCTACAAGTCCACAGAAAACTGTCAATTTGTCAATGAAACCACTATCAGAATAATTAAACAGATAAGCGAATACCATTTTATTATGTAACAATCATTTCAATAATTTATTATTTTTAGTATTACACATTTCAAATGTAACACTTTTTGAAATTTCAGTTTAGCATTTTATATTGTTTGCTAAAAGTAATACAATTATACATTAACATCATTAGGGCTGCAACGAAGGGTACATTTTGACCTTCAAAGGTTCGGAACACGTTACTTGAGGCTGCTTGCGATATATACAGTAAGCTTGCATTGCAGCAGCACCAACCGCAGCAGACTTAGGCAAAACAAGGCTTTATTTAACAGTCACCATTCCAAACAGTTTATCAGTTACATTTTACTACTACTAAAAATATTAATAATAATATTAACTTATGCTTGTCAAGTGACCCCGAAGATTGGTTGTGTCTCCATGATACATCAACAGTCGCTTGCACATTTTGCATTCAATTTTTATTTTTTGGTCATCTGGGCATTTAACAAAAAAATCCCAAACAGCAGAGGGGTTTCAAGGCATTTCTTTCAAAAACAGCTTAAGCTATACAATGCTTTGCTGTTGAGATGGCGAATAAAGACATTAAAAGTTTGCCTCTGCATAACACAAGCTGGAAGGGGGAGGGGTGGACAGTGCTCAGTTTTCTAAATTAAAATGATTCATGTTGGTGTATATTTTGTACGTTTCAAACATATTCTACCATAGCATTTCTCTTACACTGTCTTGTGCACGAGCTATTCAGTACATATTTTACTGAAGCACTGCAACTGCTATAGGTATCCCACCCCCCCAGTGCTTTGGATACTATACCCTGCTCCATACACGGCAGAGGCCCAGTTACTACGTCTACTGAGTTGGTAGTGGATTTTAATACAACAACTTTTGTTTACATAATATGTGTAAGTGGGATTTCAAACTCAAACTCTGAGGAACTCATGACAACATCCCCACAATATGAGAGTCAAACATTTTAACTGTTTAAACTAAGTGTCACAAAGGAGCAAAAACCAAATCTAATTACCAACTTAACAATCAATTGAATATCATTATCAAACAAGTTATCAATTAGGAAGAAAAAAAAAATTTCTTAACGATTCATAGTATTGAATCAGTAAGAAAATAATCCAGCTTCCTGTGCCTAATGGGACTTGAAACAGTGAATTATTTTTACTGATTCAACACTTACATAAACCACAGCAGAACTGACTACACAATGTATTTGTGTTCTTCCATGTATTTGGAGCCAGTGTTTCATAGTGGACCTGATATGGAAATGGTACCACTGTGAATGTGGTTCATGACATTGTGATAACATTGTGGGAGTCAAAATATGATTATGGTAACCACTAGCTCCTGCCATTGTAATTGCTGCTGTGCTACTATTGTCCCTTAGTATACAGAACCATTGCATTGTCATAGCAGTGTCATAGCAGTGTCATTGCAGTGTCATAGCAGTGTCATTGCATTTTCCTTGAAAACCATTTGGTGGCCACTATCTACTGGATTGTACAGGAAATTGCAAATCAAACACTATGAGCTGTTGTTGATTCAGTTAATGATTGAGAAGATAGTTGTGTGTAGATATTAACCCTTATTGGCACCATACTCCATCAAATATTTCTTTTAATTATGCCATTTAGCTGGCTTTCAGCTCTCCTTGTAAACCAGCCTCTCTGAAGCTTCCATTCCCTTAATGGCTTTGTTTTTTTCCACTGTGTTCATCTTGTGGTGTGTGACCTTGTGACTTGCATGCTTGGGTCCACAGACCCATAATGGAAAAATGAGTGTAAGCTATTATAGTTTCAAACTCCAGTTTACCGGTATAATAAAAAAGCAAAAGGTCAGCTTTGTTGTCTCTTGCTGATATAATGGGTTTTTAAAAAGTCCCAATAAAGCTTTGAGGAACAATGCACTGTCAGCTGTTTACCCTCTCTAGTTACCACATTAAGGCAAGTTTTCCACTTGAGGCCTGTAATAGGGAAGAAAAGGCTGCTTGGTGTCTGACTTACAGTGCCTATAGAAAGTCTACACCCCCTTGAACATTTTGTTGTGTCAGTGCCTCAGAGTTTCATGCATTTAAATGAGGATTTGTTTCCACTTATCTACACACCATACTCCACACTGTTAAGGGGAAAAAAGTTTTTATTGAGAAAAAAATTATATATTAAAAATACAAAACTGAAAGATCATAATTGGATAAATCTCCACCCTCTAGAGTTAATACTTGGTGGAAGCACCTTTGGCAACAATTACAGCTGTGAGTCTGTTGGGATAGGTCTCTACCAACTTTGCACACCTAGATTTGGCAATATTTGACCATTCTTTTTTACAAAACTGTTCAAGCTATGTCAAGTTCCTTGGGGAGTGTTGATGGACAGCAATCTTCAAGTCATGCCACAAATTTTTGATTGGATTTAGGTCGGGGCTCTGACTGGGCCACTCAAGGACATTTACCTTTTTGTTCCTTAGCCACTCCAGTGTAGCTTTGGCTGTGTGCTTTGGGTCGTTGTCATGCTGAAAGGTGAACTTCCGTCCCAATTTCAGCTTTCTTTTTAGAGGGCAGCAGGTTTTCCTCAAGGACTTCTCTGTACTTTGCTCCATTCATTTTCCCTTCTATCCTGACAAGTGCCCTAGTCCCTGTCGATGAGAAACATCACCATAACATGATGCTGCCACCACCATGTTTCACAGTAGGGATGGTGTTCTTTGAGTGATGCGCTGTGTTGGGTTTGCGCCAAACATAATGCTTTGCATTTAGGCCAGAAAGTTCCATTTTAGTTTCGTCAGACCACAAAACTTTTTGCCACATGGCTACAGAATCTCCTGAGTGTTTGTTTGCATACTTCAAATGGGACTCAAGGTGGGCTTTCTTGAATAATGGCATCATTGTACCTGACAAATCAGTACAAGTTCAAGGCAAATCTAGGTTTTAAGGTGTTTTTTTTTAAAGAAAATAATGCTAAAAATTATTTTTTAATAACGATAGTGCCCTCTCGATGATGGCTCTACCATGTGATAGTTGACAGTACTTGCCCACATTTTAATGCATTCAAATATAAGACTGCAGTCACTATGTAAAATATACCCACATCAATGAACAAAAAGCAACATTAGCACTTTAAAGAATACAAAACTTACAAAATTGCGGATATAAGTTTTTATAATCAATTGGCAATTCAGAACCTTAATGAAAACCTTGTATTATTTAGTTCAACAAGTCATTATGTGACACCAGTGTGGAACACTCACTGTAAGTAGGGTGACCAGACGTCCCGGTTTAGCTGGGACAGTCCCGGTTTTCCATCAAAGGTCCCAGTGTCCTGACATTTTGCTCAAAATCTTTAAAAAGTCCCAAAGCAGCTTGTCATGTCGTGGCAAGAAATTGACAGTTTATGTCCATTAAAAGATATGTAACCTTGCCTTATTTAGTTGAAAGAAGTAAACATGGCCAACATTGTTCACAGCGCTGCCTGTAGCAATTTATGGACTCCATACCAACTTATAAAAATGTCTGAAATTGCCGTGTTCATTTTCCAACTTTCTTCAAAATCTGTAGTGCTTTTCTGCCGTCCTTAACAATTGAACGTCTCTCAGGTCGCTGTTTTCCTCAGGTCGCATATAATATCAGATTCAACTGGAGTCATTATTGAAAAAATTTAAATAAAAAAAAAAAAAAAATTGTAACTGCTCCAAATCCAGTAAGTGCCTCACCAAGCTGTGGTTACCATAGCAACACCCTCAGAAAGGGACTCCCCAGTGTGGTGAGTTGCCATGATAACAAGCAGCTTTGTGAAGCGCTCTAGCTAAAATATCAAGGTTTGTGTCTCACACAGCAGTGCTGCAGCACTACATTATTCCATCTTTCTGGTGTTGCACTTTCGCTGCTGGTGAAAGAGAGTTATGACTTTTAAATAATGTCATACATGCTTAACTCCTTAAATTTGTATATATTTCTCAATTAAATAAAAAAACGAATATGCAAAATGTTTTTTTAGCCTTTGGGAATTCTTGGTGAGGCCATGCCTTACTAGCCTCAGCTGACGACCCGCCTCTGTTTCCCACTATATAATATTCTTTTTATGAGTCAAATGGCAATAATTTGAAACGTTGAATAAAAGGTGTCGCATACTGTGGTGGGTTATGGGAGGAAGTGATGTGATACAGAAGTGATGGAGACAGGAAGCACGTAGTTGGGGTTGGTTTTTTTATTTATAACTCCCACAAGAAACTGCCTCTGTTACCAGCTATGGTAAGCAGAGGCTTGAAATGAAAAACAAATAGTCCAAACAAAAGAGAAACACTGCCACAGGGTTTTCCAATGATCCACAACAAGCAGGTGGCTCGGGCTCCCTCTTCAACACAACAGGACAAGTAATTCCTGCAGCTTCCCAGGATCTCAGGGAAAATCCAGACTCGAAGGCAGCCGGTCTGGGAATCCTCAGTCTGAATATACGCAAAACAAACAAAAGAACAAAACTAACAGAGCTCACGCAGCACAACTGTCTCAGTCCAGGATAGGGAGACCAAATGGCAGAACCCCACAGCCTAAATAGTGCTGAGCCCTGCCCCCACAATCAGTGCACTGCCCCACCTCAGCCAATCGTCGAGCGCAGCACAGCTGATTGCAATAATGGGGCTCAACCATGAGGTCCTGCCCCAAGTTAAGATGGCCGCCCCCACTGTGGCTTCTGCCCCAACCATGACTCAGCCATTCTCCTGTGTCTCGGTCCTTCCTGCACAGCGCTGCCAGTAGTCGGGAGGGCAAATTACAAGAGGGACTCCTTTCACTCCTGTCACACATACATAAATGCATACTGAATGAAGAGGTCTCTAAACCTCTCGTATTGTATGCTTATTGTTTCCTATTTGGTCAAAGAAGCTTGCCAGGGCTGCTTCCAGCAAATCTCAGATAATAAAGGATTGCTTGATACAGCCTTTAGTTATAGTAGAAAGTTGTGCAAGGTTACGTCACAAGCAAGATTTCCACTGCTGAAGTCTTGAGAGTATAAGGTACGGCTTTCGGATATGGTCAATTGTACAGCTTTTAAGAGTGAGAAGGCTATTTACCCACCCTTTAAAATCATATGTTTTGGACGCGCACTTCCAGCATGGCCAATTTGAACGTCACACAAACTTCAGTTTCATTGCATTTTGCACTGCCAACCTGTCTACTGACAGGTTTGATTAGTTAAAAATAGGTTATAGGCAGAATGGTTTTGGAATACAAATCCTTCAGAATGCTAAAGGTGTTCCGTTGGGTCGTTATGGTGCTTACCTGTTATGATGCAGTGCTACATGTGTCCACTGTAGCAACCATTGGTCTAGGACAGTATGTCAACAATCAAGTTCATAATGCCACACCTGTATAGCGGCAAAGGGTTAAATAAAGAATTAATGTAGCACCAAAACATACACTCAGAATTAGAATTATGTAAGTAAGTCATTATGTATACGGAAAATGGAATAGGCATTTGGCAATTATTTTAGCCATCATGCACATTTTCTAGTTCCACCATCTCAACAGACATAGAGAAATAGAAAGTCTCCCAAAATTCAGAAGTATGATATATTGAATCACCATGAATAACTAAAAAAGTGATGGAAAAATCAGAAATTACAACAGGCTGCTGGTTATAACTTTGTGTCTGGTTATAGGATGCAACTTCTAAGACTGAAACAGTCAATCCGTGTAGGGGCTCCTAGTGTCATGTGTGCCCTGCCCTCTCTTGGCTGGATCATTTTCTGCAGTCTGGAATGCAGGTAATGTGCATATTCCTGTATTAAACTCCCTCCAGAATTACCCTATATATGTCAAGGAAGCTTCTTCTCTTATGTCTTGTATGCCTCTGTATTGCCCTTTGTTTCTGTTCCTGACAGATCTTATTTATGTGATCTGTAGAACAAACTATAGACCACAAAAATATGATACTTAATTTTTCAAGGTACAGTATTAAAATCAGGGTACAGCACCATGACATGGTTTGTCTAATTGTTTCAAAAACCTTCTCTGTAGCTATGTTATCCAAAAGTCATTTCACAGAAAAATATTACCCAAAATGTAAGACAATATAAATTGGGTATGACTATGCCGCTAACAATGGGGTAGAATAGGTAGGTATAAAAGCTTCTAAGAATGACTACTGGAAGAAGATACAAATATTTTAGGATAGATTCATTATGTGAAGAACCAAGTGAAAGATTTCTATGCTGCGGCATGGAGATTGAGGATGTCAACATCTGCTTCAGTATGTACCAGCTATGGCCAAAAGTTTTACATGACTCTATAGAATTAACTCATCAAAATTTGACATTTCAAAATCTAACATGAAATACTGTACTACTATTTTGGTTTTGATTACATGTTGTTAAATAATCTTTCTCTCTCTCTCTCTCTCTCTCTCTCTCTCTCTCTCTCTCTCTCTCTCTTCACGTGGGTGTCTTGACTGATTTTTTTAAACACCCCTGTATTCCCTTTGGTTTTCAATGTTTAAACATGTTTTTTTTGTTTTTTACACATTTTACCATACAAATCCCTGACTACCAGGCTTTCATTGTGATTATACTTGCTTTACTACCTTTGCTATACTTTTACTATGGCTTTGTTCCTCTGTATGATAGTAAAGGTAAGCCTCAAAGGCAACATATCAACAACCCTGTAACTCTATACTGTCATGACTTGATAGTCATCAAGCTCTGACATTTCCACCCTGTGTTATTCCACACCACTTGATACTGTTTCCTCAAATACACACTGCAATAGTGCAATAATAGAGCAATTCTGACGACATATTTTCCAATAGTTTTTGATGAGGGGTTATTTGGTTGCTAAATGTTTCAAACACAGAAACAGGGTTGTCCATTTGTCCTGTAAGACCGTGGTTCTCAAATTGGGGACTTGTCCCTCACAGGGAGCGCAGAATGTATTCTGGGGGTGCGTTAGAAGGTTCAGGATTTTTTATTTATTTTTTTAATTACTGTGCACATATTAACCTATATATATTGTGAAGAGTTGGTTAAGGAAAACTAACAAAATGTGAAAGGACAACATAAACCAACTGGATGGTGAACAAAGAGATAAAATAATGTAAAGTGTTTGGGATTGAAACTAAAGATGGGTTAATGAATAAACTTGTAAATGATAATGGTGTGTTAATGAAGGGAAAGTAAAATTAAATAAGTTTGGTTCAAATAAATATTCTTGTGCAGACAAAATGGATTGGGCATTAGGACCCCGTGGAGGTTACTGGAGTCCGGGTTGACTCCAGTCTGAGTTAATTGTTTGGATTATTGTTTTGTAATTGTTTAATCTTGTAATTAGTTATGCTTAAAAGGTGTGTGTGTGGATCGGAAGAGGGTGATGGTAGGAGTTTTGTTTGAGTGAGTGAGTGAGCAAGCTTATTATTATTATTATTATTATTATTATTATTATTATTATTATTATTATTATTATTATTGGGTAAACTGGAAAATAAACACATTGGAAAAGGTATTTGGATTACGATTAGGTTTTGGAGACGAGGTAACAGGCTTAGTCTGCCTCGTATTTACATAAGAACAAAGAAAGTTTATAAACAAGAGGAGGCCGTTCGGCCCATCTTGCTTGTTTGGTTGTTAGTAGCATATTGATCCCAGAACCTCGTCAAGCACCCCAGGGTGTTAGCTTAGTTAGTAACACATCTGTTTAGATAGGACCCGAGACCGGGCTAGGCTTTTGTTTTGTTTATTTTGTTTTATTATTGAACCAATAAACGTACACTATGGCGTTTTCTGGCATCCTGGTGTTCAACTTGTTTATTTGAAGGAGAAAAACCTGTGACAAAAAATACTCTGTCCTGATTGGTCAAAACCGGTAACATGGGGGTGTGAATATTACAGCATATAACACAACTTGGAAAAATAACAACCTCTGACCTCAGCATCACATGACCGTGTCTCTCTCTCCTCTCTTTCTCTCTCTCTCTCTCTCTCTCTCTCTCTCTCTCTCTCTCTCTCTCTCTCTCTCTCTCTCTCTCTATGTAAGGTATAAACCATGACGGGCTGTGCGGTTCCCATGATATATACCATGCCTGTGCTGATGTATACACAATACAAGTTTCTGATTTTGTCTAAATTTAAAATGTGCTTTTATTATTTTAATTATTTTTCACCTCCCAAATGAAAGTTAACCGTGTTATAAGTGGTATCACCACCCCAGGCATGGTACAGTATATATCATGGGAACTGCACGGCCCGTCGTGGTTTATACCTTACATATCCACATGGGTTGGCACTTCTTTTCAAAAAGTGGCAAATCACTTGTAGATATCCATACGCTACTAGAATTTTGAAAAAAAAAAAAAGTAGCCATATTTAAATTTATATTAATAAACATGACTAACCACATTTAATATAGAATTTTTAACAAATGAATTTAAGAAAAAGGTAGCTATATTTAAATTAGCAATATTAGAGATTGATGTCAATTTTGGTCTTTTGGGAAATCAATCTCTAGATGAGATTTTGGATGAGTCTGAATTGGACACCAACACTAATTTAAGTGGTAAAAAAAAGGAAGTACTACTCCTGGGCATGTTGAACTTACTGAAGCGCAGCTTCTGGATGTAGAAAAGGAAGAAAAAAATACACAAAAGGCTGCCGCCAGGGCATCGGGTGTCCTATTTGACTGGCTAAAACAAAAATCATTAAATATTGATTTCAAAGTAATTCCTCTGCTGATCTAAATAATTTACTACAGGAGTTTTATGCCACTGTCCGTAGCTCAGAGGGACAGGAGTATTCAATCTCATGCTATGTGACCCTACAAGCTGTCTTAACCATTTTTAAACAGTCCAGCACAAAGTGAATTTGATAAGTGACTGAGTATTTCAAAATGCAAACATCTTTGTTGCCACTGTGAAGCGGTACCACAAATCTGGCATGGATACCTCCTGTCACCACCCCTGGATCACAAAGAACAATTTAAAAATAATAATTAAAAAAAACCTCCCCAGCACTGTCACCTGACACTGCAGGGCTTGTGAGAAAGGTTTGATTTAGAAATCGTGCCTTATTGCTTACATATATATATATATATATATATATATATATATATATATATATATATATATATATATATATAAACTTAAAGCAAACCTAAGTGCTGACACCTCCTGACACGTCAACATTTCTAGATGGCGCTGTCTGACTGGTGCCTTTTATTTAAACTTGCATATTATTGGACAAAGTCCGCTGCCATCTGGTGATGTACGTTGTTTATCAGCTTACTATGTGGTGTGTGCATTAGTAAGCGTTGGACCCAATTGGTAAACTATTATTTGCAGAGTTAAGTTTGCTCTTCTTACGATAGATCAGTGGGTGGTTCGTACAAAACCAAAAGAAAAAAAAAAAACACAGCAGCAGTGACATACAGAGAAGCGGTGGGTATGTTGGATTTTTTTTAAACCTGTATATTATTTATTTCTTAGCTGACACCCTTATCCAGGGCAACTTACAATTGTTACAAGATAACACATTATTTTTTACATACAATTACCCATTTTATACAGTTGGGTTTTTATTGGAGCAATCTAGGTAAAGTACCTTGTTCAAGGGTACAGCAGCAGTGTCCCCACCAGGGATTGAACCCACAACCCTCCGGTCAAGAATCTAGAGCCCTAACCACTACTCCACACTGCTGTATGTCCAAAAAGTTTGAGAACCACTGCAAAGAAGCGCTCTGGGAACACCATCTGCTCCAAGAACATCTACAAACACTTTAAACTCTACAGGGATTACATCAATAAAGTGATCACATCCTTTCAGCTCCAATACAACACATTCCACTAGTGTTTACATAATATGGTTCAGAGTTTTATTGAATGCAATTTGGCTAACTGAAGGATACCTCATTGTAAGGAACATTGAATGATAATGTCAGTGACTTTACAGGTAAGTGTATTTTTTGTAATAACCTTCTCTTCTATACCCCACGGGTTGTTTGGATCTTAGACTGACCACTGGACCCCCCAGGAGGGCACAGGAACCACACAGACAGGTGAGTAATATGGTTGTTCTTTATTATGTCAAACAACAAAAAGTCAACGGAACATTTTTTATACAAAGAAATGTCAACAAGAACATGTATACCCCCTAAAACAACAATGGTTTTCCCAGGGATACTATAATTTAATATCAACATGGTAAGTATTCAGGTAAATAAAAGTATAGTTCAATCAATCCCACCAGAGGATTTCAAAATGTCCCACACTGGTTAGGAAGTAGATTCATTATGTCCACAATATCATTATAGTGTCACCTGACCTTCAATGGCCACATACTGTCTCATTCCATAAAGGACAAAAGGCAGTCTTCTCCAAAGTGGTCTTCACCAAAATACAGGAACTTTGATTCATCCACGAAAGTCCAACTGGCTCCTTGCCAATACTTTGTATCCAGATCCCACGCCCACCTCCAGGGGGTGCTTCCTCCCTCCCTCCCTCCATGACGTCGATCATGGAGAAACAGTGAAAACAATCCGTCCTTAATACTTGCTCTCCCCGCACACACCTCGCATTCGACCCTTTCCTACAAGAGCATTAGTTTTCCAACCCGGCTACTGATACTTAACTCTAGTAGGTGAGAACCTTGCTTATCTGTGTGTCTGCAGGCAATACAGCAGTCTGTTTTCGCCACAATCCTTCTTCTGGAACAGAGGGAAAGAGAAGGCAAGCCCTGGAGACAGACAAACTACACTGCATCAGCACTAGTAATACAATAAAGATATCTTCCAGTCTGACAGTATACCTATTCCATTCATAGTCTCTATGTACTGGAGTCGTGTAACAGTTGTGGCAGGAAGGTGGTACAGCGAGGGTACAATAATAAAAATAGATGCACTGTTAACATTGCACAGGGTAATGTTGTGTCAAAGTATGCCACAAAACAGTATAAATGTAGCACATATTTAAAGGCAAAGAAAACTACAAGACCCACAAGCACTAGCAAAATCAGCTGATGCATGATGGGTAGCAGACCCGTATTTAAATCGGCTGGTGGAACTAATGAGGGGGTGTGTGGAAAGTCGTAAGGCGAATGTATATTGAGGAGTGTGTATGAAGATTTAAGAAGTAAGTCACCTTTACACCCTCAATGTGAGTAAATGCATTTAAAATACTTTGCCGTTTAAAAGTGCCTGTGCGTGTGTTTATACCAGCAAGTGGATTTGGTTTATGCATGGTTTCAACAAGCATTGTGTTTGTTTAAAAATACCAGCAAATGGATTTGTTTATGCACAGTTTCCACGAGCATTGTGTACAATTGAAATGCCACGAAGGGGTGGAAGTGAAACAGATTGCTGTAGGTGATATTATTTTAAAGGAACTACAATGTGTGTGGGATGGTTTTGTGTGGTACCTTTTAAATCACCTTGATAAATATTCTCATAACTGTTGAGAGAAATGGGACTGTAAATAATAGTAACAGGCTGCAAACCTGTTTCAGCAGCAAGTTTGTTTTACTGTGTACTCATTCACTCACTCCCCCTTCCCATGCTAAGTAACGGCATGACCCGTTCCCCTTACAATACATGTAACATATAAAAGACAGACGAGACAAACTGAACAGACAACAAGTCCTGCAACAAAGCAATTGTCCGGGTCGTTACAATGTATATTTTTAAATTTGAAAGTAAAAATATATGAAAGCATGACGACCTTTATGTAGAAAAATCTTCACTAATATACAATTGAACAAGAACTGCTGAGTATTTATTTTCGTTTCATATAGTATTAAATGGCAGTGTTTACATAATAGTGAAAAAGAAATCAATAACTATCAAGATAAAGAAAGAAATGTCTATGTATTGATTTATGTATTCATTTATTTCAATATTTATTAATGTTTTACTTTTACCAAATACATCTATCCTTCAGCATACCTAATTCTCAGAAAAATCTACGTTCCTTTTTGTCCAGTGGGGACCACAAATAGTGTTACTCTCATCAACCAGTATTGAGAGGAACTGTACTTTCTTGCCCCAATATGGACCACAATGAGCGTTACACTGACAGGAAACCAACATTGAGCTCAAGATCAGAATCTCAGAATGATGATAGTCATACTGCTTGTCTCAACTAATCCATGTTGTCTCAACTAATTCCATGTTGACAAAACAAGTTAATTGTCATTAAACTCAGATGTCCTGTAATATACATATGTGTGGATAAAAGTCCCTGGGGTCTGCAAAAAAATACATTAGGAGAAAAAGGACATTTTTATCTTTTACTTTGGCAACTTATTACTCTTACTGTGTGACAGGTATTGCTGTGCCAACTATCTTGTATAGAGAGTCTGGCAGTTCTCGCACTTCGCTGATAACTTGGTGCGAGGAACTGTTCCTCTCAATACAATAATTAGTGCAAATAAAACAGTCTACAATAAAACTACCAGTGAATCAAACAATTAAAACTTGGGTCACTTGTGACAATAACAACTGCTGGAAGCTGTCATCAGGGTTGCTCTATCATTGCATGCTGCAGTATAAACTTGGAAAGACAGCAACAAGTGCTGGGGAATACCATGAAGTGGAAATGTCAGAGCATTGTGGTATTTAAAACCTTGATGGACATAGCACTATAGAGAGTGAATCACCATAGTATTGAGTTACCATGTTGTGTAATATTTCCGCCTGGTGTTTGAGCCTTTTTCTAAGCTCACCAGGGACAGAGCAAAATACTTTGTAGCCTGTATCACTTTGTAGAATGGGAATAATGCTTTCTGCAGCATGGATTATGGTAGCTGGCTTGTTTTTCACATGGGGGCACTATATTCTGTTTGTGGCTAAAACTGCAAGAAACTATCAATACTACATGTTTGTTTTATATATGTTCTGGTAAAAGTCTGAATATTTTATATATATATATATATACACCGACATTTACCAATAAATTTCGGTAAATGTCTGAACCGCAATCTATTTCTTCAATCTATTTCTTATTTGGTAAATGTTGACATTTACCGGTAAAACTTAAGATTGGAGAGAGAGAGAGAGAGAGAGAGAGAGAGAGAGAGAGAGAGAGAGAGAGAGAGAGAGAGAGAGGGGGGGGGGGGGGGGGGCACTTAAACTCCTTAAACATCTATAATAAGTGACTACCTTGTTCAATGAAAGAGTACTTATACTGTAGATTACAAAAAATTGAGCTCTCCTCAATAAGCTTTCTACTTTGTCCCAAGAGCAATCAGATTCTAGTCAATCAGTCATTCACAATATGCTTTATTAGAATTCCCCTTTCCTGAGATATGATCTTTTAGTTTTTTTTATCATTTAGCATTAACATCTATTGAACTTCTCTCTTGCAGTTATTTGTGTCTTACCTGTTAGAAAATGTATTGTACATTCTTATGCATTTGTTTCTTAACGTACCTACTAATTTCAGTTATTGACTGAATATTGTTATTTTTGGAATGATATGGGGAAACAATAATATTTTTTTATTTTATTTGACTATAGATTTTTATACAGTATTTTGTATTATGTATAGTTCACCATTTTCACCCAAACTGTGAAACAAGAATAGTACAGTTAAACTGCAGCTGAAATACACCACAAGATGACATTATAGAATGCAACATTCCTCTGCAAAAATAAGTATATTTAGTAATTGAGAGAAAAATCCACTCCTATGAAGTCTCCCATCCAAGTACTGAGCAGGACCAACTTTGTTTACCTTTTAAGATATGATGAGATGGGAATGCAAAATGTCGGAGCTGCAGGCACCATAACACAACATCCTGGCTACAAGACCCTGCATCTTAAACTTCAGCTTCCTGGAAGTGGGAAGAATGCACAATTAGAAAAGATACTAGGAAATGGGACATAGGTCAGAAATGAAATACTGTACTGTGAGATATTGAACCATGCTGAACAGCAGAATCTCTATTGCCCTTGACCAGCTTCATATGGAGTGGGTGGTTTTTATACTCCCTTTCTACCCTGTCTGTATACAGGACTCAAGTAGCAGGAACACTTAATGGTTTCTGAATCTATAACATTGACTTCCTGGTTAACAATGGTGGGGACTTCCTGGTTAACAATGGCGTAGCATGCACATACCAAGCACATTCCTCATGCTATAGAAAGGTCAAAACATGTGCGGCTAAAAAGGGTGTGTAAATCTCCTTCCCATGCTTTTTTAATGGAAACATGTCTGAAAGCCATACCTTATGTTCACAAGACATCAACAGTGAAGATCCTGTTTGTGACATAACCTTTGCACAACTTTCTATGAGAACTAAATAAATAAATATTGATTTGTCTTAATTGTAAAGTGAATGATTGCCAGTTGATGTTGTAATGTGAGCCAGTTGTGTTGAATTAACAATTTGCCAACTTGTACAGGGTGCAGCTGACTGGATTTAGGGTAATTTGCAACCAATTGTCTGCATCACACAACTCTCGACCTGTAGAGAATTATATAAGCATCGACGCTAACCTAGTGCGCCAGCTCACTGAAGGGCCTCATCACCAAAGGGCCGGTAGTCTAAACTGTGGTAGTCCACACAAGGATAGGCCAATGTGGACTGCCTGCAAACTCTTCTATCCAAGCATCGAACATGAAGGCTCCAACTCCAGTCCAGGTTTTCATACATTTCTTTGTTTTCTTTTTAATTAATGCTCTTGCTCCTCCTGTACCTGTCTGTTTTCGCCTCCCTCTCAGCACCACCCTCTCCCACAGCCATTTCTATTTCCTTTCCTCTACTGCTCCCTACCATGACTAACTCTGATATCCCTGTAATCCTCTCCTCTCGTTCCCATCCTCTGGCTTCACCCTGCTGCTGCAAATCCAGCTCCTCTAACCTGATCTCCTGCTTCTCCCGCTCTCCTTTGCTCACCGCCCCTCCCCCCCGCGCTCTCTCTAATGCCCTGTATAATTATCGCTCAGCTTCCAACAAAGCTGACTTTATCTCTGGCTTTGCCTCTCACCTCTCTCTTGACTCTCACTGAAACCTGGATCTCCCCTGATAAGACTACCACCCCGGCCGCCCTTTCCTCTCTCTATGTCCTCTCTCACTCTCCTCACCCTTCTGGACAGGGTGGGGGAACAGGACTTCTGCTCTCTCCCTCCCTGCTCTTTTCTGCCCCCCTCCTCTCTCCTCTCTCTCTGTCGGCATCTTTGAGTTTCACTCTGTTGAAATCACCTCCTCTTGTCGCCTCCTCCTCATTGTTCTCTACTGCCGTCCTGGACCCCTTACTCACTTTCTTGATGAGCTTGACTTCATCCCTCCCCTCTCCCTCCACTCCTGGTGTTCTATTAGGTGACTTCCACATCCACCTCTCCAACCCTAACCACTCAGAGTGCAGCTGTGACCTTGGACAGATGAAAACACTTTTGTTTTCGCATAAGTTGTTTCTGCTTAGAAGGCTGTTTTGAGCCTTGTGAACAGGACGTGAGTGGTGCAGTGCACAAAAGGGATGTCCAAACAATGTTTCTCTCACAAAACCGTCCATGTTTATTTAAACTCCCAAAAACAATAAGCCGCCCCTTCTACCAGCAATGGTATCAGGGGTTACATGGCGGGTTTACAGTCCCAAACACAAAACAAACAGCGGTACAATTATAATCCCGATGCACGAAACTGTGTTCTTCAAAATCCAGGGTGTTCGTGAGGTGCAGTGAGTGTGGTAATCAGGAAGGGGTGCTGGCTCCGTGGCTGCAGCGTCCTGTCTCCTCGGTCCTCCTCTGCAACAAAACAAACAAAACACGTAATCTCCGCAACACACAAGCTCCGGCTGCAGATTACGTTTCAGCACAAGGGGCCGTACTGACATAGCTACTTCCCCTTTGCACCACAAAACTCCTCCCTGCCACCATGGTTTCTCCAATCGATGTCCGCCCCACGGCTGATTGCAATGGAGTCCTTCCGGGTACATGCAACTACGTGCTCCCCCTAATATGGTCACCTTCCGGTTTCCGTCTACCGTTGAGGCTGCCCATCTAGGAGGAAGCGTACCACCAACCTTACACAGCGCCATTTCTGGTCGGGCGGAAGATTTACAGTTCAAATCCTTTCGCTGTCTGTCGCAAGCCTATATACAAGCCATAACCAAACCAGTTAAAGGTGGTTCTAAAACCACTTACTTTTGTTAAAAGTGATGCACTATAACTTTAAATAAGTGTCATGGAACGCATAATAACACAAATTTAACACGTGGGCCTTTTCTGATAAACATGCACCTTGTGTTGGGCAGTTGTAAGAAAACAAGGCCTCATATTTTCTTATATATCTATTGAGGTTATATATCTAATCAGGTTTTATTGTCAACATACAGGTGAAATTACTAAATAAAGTTACTGACCTCGTATCTTCCAAACCGCACTCTGAGATCACAGGATGCGGGGCTGCTGGTTATTCCTAGGGTCAACAAAAGCAACATGGGAGGTAGGACTTTTTCTTGTAAAGCTCCTGTATTATGGAATGCTCTGCCTTCATTTGTCAGGAATGCTGGGACTTTTACAGTTTTCAAGTCAAGACTGAAAACACACTTTTATAAAATGGCTTTCTTATCTTAGTGGTTTTTAATATAACTTTTAAAATTGATGCTTTTGTATTATTATGTGTCTCTGTATGTTGCTGATCAAGCTTGAACCGCACGTTTTATTGTGTTGATTGTATTTGTAATTTCTAAATTATTGCCCCTGGTACATTTTGGTGGCGATCTCAATAGGTACATTTCCTGTGTAAATAAACACATCAATAAATACATATTAAACAATTTTATTTACAGTTAAGGATAATAATAATAATAATAATAATAATAATAATAATAATAATAATAATAATATCAGTAATACAACACATTTAAATTAGATGGATGTAGTAATTGTATCAATTTAATATGCGATTAAAACCGAGATTAATGACGCTACATTTTTTTAATTGCAAGATTAATCATGATTAATTGTTTTAATCGCTTGACAGCCCTAATCTAAATTAATACAAAATAAAGCTGCAGAGGTGGATAATAGATAATTCATCCATAACTTAAAAAACAGTCAGTCATAGAAATAGGTGTTACAAATTAAATGCATAATTTGTTTTGGCAATTTATGCCATGCTGCTGTACTTTGTTTATTTCCTGTTGCATGTATCTTAGTGGGATATTGTTTGCTGTATAAATATATAAAAACGTTTTTGTTAGTATTTGTAGATTTGAAACGCAATTCTTATTCTTAGAGATCATTGTGGTCACTGGCTTATCTTACCTAAAGCACTTTCATTTTAGTGTACTAGGAGTGATTTCATGAAATAAGGGACATATTTGAATACAGCTACTTGCATACCCTGGATCCCCTGGAACCCCATATCATTCCTGTCTGAGGCCTGTATGTATGTGTGAAATTACTATTACTAATTTAAATTGACAAGCCTACACTAAATAACATGCTAAAGAGCTTCAGTTTTTGTGATAAGCTGCCCCTCTTCACTCCTCCCCCCGGGTCTGAGTATATCAGAATTTTATCAGGAAATTCTAGCACGCCATCCAGCTTCAATAAGCAGGCAGGGGGTGGGGGGAGTCAGAAAGCATTACTTCCACTTAATTATTGAACTCCTCTGGGATGATAAAATTCCTAATACCAGCCATGTCTGGAGAGGAGAATGACATTGACTGCCTGCGGGTATCCCTGGTCATCCAGCCAGTTAGATTGTGAAGGGAGTGCAACATTTAGGACTTGGACATGTGAAAGTGTGCTGACAGGCAGGCCACCACAGTTCTATCTATGTATTAGTTTCATAAAATATACAATGCAGTGAGTTACAGGGAATTCCATCTACGTATTGTATTTGATATATATATACAGACGTGCTCAAATTTGTTGGTACCCTTACAGCTCATTGAAATAATGCTTCATTCCTCCTGAAAAGTGATGAAATTAAAAGTTATTTTATCATGTATACTTGCATGCCTTTGGTATGTCATAGAATAAAGCAAAGAAGCTGTGAAAAGAGATGAATTATTGCTTATTCTACAAAGATATTCTAAAATGGCCTGGACACATTTGTTGGTACCCCTTAGAAAAGATAATAAATAATTGGATTATAGTGATATTTCAAACTAATTAGTTTCTTTAATTAGTATCACACATGTCTCCAATCTTGTTATCCATCATTCAGCCTATTTAAATGGAGAAAAGTAGTCACTGTGCTGTTTGGTATCATTGTTTGCACCACATTGAACATGGACCAGAGAAAGCAAAGGAGAGAGTTGTCTGAAGAGATCAGAAAGAAAATAATAGACAAGCATGGTAAAGATAAAGGCTACAAGACCATCTCCAAGCAGCTTGATGTTCCTGTGACAACAGTTGCAAATATTATTAAGAAGTTTAAGGTCCCTGGAACTGTAGCCAACCTCCCTGGGCGTGGCCGCAAGAGGAAAATCGACCCCAGATTGAACAGAAGGATAGTGCAAATGGTAGAAGAAGAACCAAGGATAACTGCCAAAGAGATACAAGCTGAACTCCAAGGTGAAGGTACGTCAGTTTCTGATTGCACCATCCGTCGCTTTTTGAGCGAAAGTGGGCTCCATGGAAGAAGACCCAGGAGGGACTCCACTTTTGAAAGAAAAGCATAAAAAAGCCAGACTGGAATTTGCTAAAATGCATATTGACAAGCCACAATCCTTCTGGGAGAATGTCCTTTGGACAGATGAGTCAAAACTGGAGCTTTTTGGCAAGTCACATCAGCTCTATGTTCACAGATGAAAAAATGAAGCTTTCAAAGAAAAGAACACCATACCTACAGTGAAACATGGAGGAGGCTCGGTTATGTTTTGGGGCTGCTTTGCTGCGCCTGGCACAGGGTGCCTTGAATCTGTGCAGGGCCCAATGAAATCTCAAGACTATCAAGGCATTCTGGAGCGAAACGTACTGCCCAGTGTCAGAAAGCTCTGTCTCAGTCGCAGGTCATGGGTCCTCCAACAGGATAATGACCCAAAATACACAGCTAAAAGCACCCAAGAATGGATAAGAACAAAACATTGGACTATTCTGAAGTGGCCTTCTATGAGTCCTGATCTGAATCCTATCAAACATCTATGGAAAGAGCTGAAACTTGCAGTCTGGAGAAGGCACCCATCAAACCTGAGACAGCTGGAGCAGTTTGCTCAGGAAGAGTGGGCCAAACTACCTGTTAACAGGTGCAGAAGTCTCATTGAGAGCTACAGAAAACGTTTGATTGCAGTGATTGCCTCTAAAGGTTGTGCAACAAAATATTAGGTTAGCGGCCCCATCATTTTTGTCCATGCCATTTTCATTTGTTTTCTTATTTACAATATTATGTTGAATAAAAAATCAAAAGCAAAGTCTGATTTCTATTAAATATGGAATAAACAATGGTGGATGCCAATTACTTTTGTCAGTTTCAAGTTATTTCAGAGAAAATTGTGCATTCTTCGTTTTTTGTGGAGGGGTACCAACAAATTTGAGCACATCTGTATATATATATATATATATATATATATATATATATATATATATATATATATATATATATATATATAATTATGCCAGGCCACCAGCAAACTGATTGAAGAGAGGCCCAAATATCAATGTATGACTGCAGTAACAGTTTAGTTCTCCTTTTTGACTAACTATTGTACAATTATTTTTTATGTTAAACCTGTTATTAGTCCCAGGACTAATACTATACCAGTCAAGGTACAGACACAGTTGCTATGTTTCCCTTGCTTACGGTAGCACCGATCTCATGCACCCATAATGTTTAAATCTAACCTCTATCCAGTCAGACTGGGGATTTCACTTCTACCACCATACATAGGGTTCCAAATATGCACCCTTTGCTTTCCATTATTGCCCTCACAGGCTCAGTATACTTCTTATTCTTCTCTAAAGGTTAAAGTAGCAGACTATGCCTTGTTATGGTCATATAGGACAGCATAATGCTTTAGTTATGCCAGTGTTATAGAATACATCTTTAGTATCCTAAGCATACCACAATGTAGATCTCTTAAAATGTTATTCTAAAATAGCAACACCTGCTGAGTAGTGAAAGGGCTTTTTTGAGCCCCTGCAGCCACTGCCTGCCTCCCAGCTCCTGGTTTAGCAGCATGTGCTAGTGTAACCAGTGGGAGGATACTTTATCTACTGCAGGGGACAAGTGACCTATCAGAGATGAATGGAGATCAACTGATTTAAAATGTAGAATTTGAAAGAACTCTATTCTTGGTTTGGCATTACTATCCAAGCTTTCTAGATGTTGGAGTACTATATCTCAAAGTTCTTATTTCTGCAGGAATCAGAGCCAATGCTGGATCACACTGCTTGTTGTTCACTGCCAGTCACACGTGGTCAGACTTTGGGTGGCCTCTTTGTTGTTTTAATAATTAAGATTACTTTCTCTGTTATTTTAATTACGTACAATGCTTTTACATTAAATAACCAATGTTTGCATTATCCACGTTTTAATGACCAACCAGAGCAAGCTTTAATTTTTGTTTGGCATTTTACAGAAGTCTGATATTTAGTTTTGTGTCCAGGTAGTGGAGCGTTCAGCTTGTGGATACCTTATGAGAAAAAAATTCCAACCAATATACATCGATGGCTTACGGTATTCTTTTTTTTCTTTTTAACCAAAAAAAGATAGCAAAATGCACATGAAAGAGTTGTATATAGTAAGCTGTGGCAAAATATCCCCCCGAAAGAGGGTAAATGAGTAGTGGGGTTTAATTTTTATTTATTTATTTTACAAATTATACACAACATAGATATTCCCATTATATTTTATTTTGGCTGCTGCTCACTGGTGGGAGAGCTGCTCCCTGTTTGCTAGTAGTTTCCATAACAGTGCATTATGCTTCCATTCATTTTCTTGATCTCGTTAACATGCATTTTGATTAACAAGTTCCCCTCATCTAGTCGTTGAGACAGGAAGTGATGTAGGTGACCTGTTCTGCAAAGGAAAAGGTGTGCACAGCACTATATGTAAAAAATACTGCTGCATTTTTAGGAGGGAATTAATTTCCAACTGTACTATTTAGTGGAGTAATCATTTTCTATACATGTTTTTCAATATTTGCAACCTTAGTGAAAGCTTAATTTGAATTATAATTGTAATGGTTTCATCAGTTACATAGATGGAATAGCTGCAATGAATAATCAAGGAAATGACTTCCATGTTTGATATTTTTTTTTTTTATGTTGTCCAGAAAATCACTTAGAAACAAAGAATAGTAAAAAGCCACCCAACTCTAACAATAAGTTACTTTATTTTTCCTTTTGCTTACTGAAAACTAATTTAAGTCTATTAATTTACAATGCAATATTTCAGACTGTTTAAAGCTTATAGTTGGAATTATAAATGATTCACGGTGCTGTTTTTTCCAGAGGCATATGCTGTAGGAACAGCCACACATCCAGAAGCTGCTAATCCTAACACTGAATTATAATTTAATGGCAAACCTTTAACTTAATCCTAACCTTGTAGTCAAAAAATTGCAATTCAGTCTCACAGTGGGATGATTAAAATAAATTGTTCTATTCAACAGATGCTGTTGCAAATGTGGATGTTTCCCAAGTACGTAAATCTTTGAAAGATTGTTTTAATACTAATTTACATTTCTTCTATCTGTGGGCTCAAATATGACTGAAACTCAACTGCTGTATATCCCTGGTAGCGAATTTAGCAAGCTTTGTTTGGTTATATTAAAAACCTTTTCTTCCACTGTATTTTTACTGTGGGTAGTTTTGCACCCACAACACCACACTAACAATGAGCCTTCACTACTGGGAAAAATGCAGATTTCTTGTGTATTATCATAACGTTTGTAAAATGTATGTCTAGGGGAATTAAAATGGCCACCTGCTAGACGGACAAGTTTCTTGACTCTCCGTTGAGCTGTATTTATTACAGCAATAAAAAAGATCCTGCAGATTGATTTAGACAGAGGCGTTGGAACAAGTACACTCCTAACTCCATAAGATGTCCAAGTGCCAATCTCATAAGTTACAACTACCCCAGAATCATGAGGATAAAGAGATGTTTCAGAATCTTCAGCTGTGTTGTCGCCATTACCAGAGAGACAGGACAATGAACTGCCGGCTGAGGTGAGCCTTAACACGATATAGGATGCCATAAACTCGTGCAAATCTAACTTAACATATCTCATCAAAATGCTACAATGAATCTGCTAGAAAATAAACTGGATGCCTTTCAAACAACAAGATTGACTGAGACCAAGACACGAATTGGAGCCGCTGAGGAAGAACAAATTGACATGGTAGATGAAAATTAAAATGGTGGAAAAATAGAACACTGACCAAAGAGAAAAGCTAGACGACTTAGAAAACAGATCTCGGCACTCCAACCTTCATCTTGTCGGACTACCAGTGGGAGTAGAGGGATCCTACCCCTCTGCTTTCTTTGAAAAATTATTGACAGAGCTACTCGGATCCAAACACTTTCCAACACCGATTGTAATTGAAAGGGCACATCGCACACTCACAGCTCGCCCTGCAGAAGGAGAGCGACTCAGGGCCATCATAATGAAGTTTCTGAACTTCAAAGATAAGGAAACTGTTCTTCAAGTCGCCCGTGCAAGAAATTAGCTCTTTTACCAGAACCGGCCGATATTTCTCTTTCCAGATCTTAGTGTGGATCTCCAGAAGAAAGAAATTATTTGACTGTGAAAAAAAGCCTTTGAGACCTCGATGCAAGGTACACTCTGCTACACCCAGCACAACTATAAGTAGACTGGGAAGACCAACGAAAAACATTTCTTACGGTTTGTGGCAAAGTGGCTGAGTGGAAAGAGGTGCAGGAGTGATGTGATAATGAAACAAACAGAGCCTTATAATCCGGTTTAGAAAGTGCTTTTTATTTTGTATCCAGGTCTGGTGACCAGCAACAGTAATCCCCCAGCAATACACAGTGATGTGTACTGCACGGGGTAAACAATAACAGGCTTTATAAATAATAAACAACACGTATCCGTCCCACAATAATACATACACGGTCACCAGTCCTGGGTGCGTGCAGTAGTGCTCGTAGTGGGTGATACAGTTTATGTTTGTGATAGTAGGGCAGTGCTGTTCCGGCTTAGTGCTGGCCCTCGGCGACAGCTCCGGAATCGTGTTAGCTGTCTAGTGATTTACAAAACAAGATGATTACACACAGACAAACAAATAAAAAACACTCATGATACTGTTTCACTGGTTACGGGGTCTCTCACAGTCCTTCTCAGTTTCTCAACACAAAGCCAATGCGAAGGAACAGATTACGATTCTCCATCCCCTTTTATGCTGTCACACATGACCCCCTTGGTAAACCAGTGCAACCACCTCTCCAATATGCGGCTGCCACGTCGTTTCCCTTCCGGGTCAATGCGTTACTGTCAGGCCAGCCCATCCAGGAAACTCTGTTCTCGCTGCTTAGCGCCCTCACAGGTCGGGAGGAAGATATACAACCAAGAATCATTGTATTTCTGTCACACAGCTCAAGAAGCAGAGGCTTTTGTACAGGAGATCCGACACAAGACATCCTAACATGCATCTATAGCTAGGGCTTGGTATCAGTAAGTGAGATTTAAGCAGTAACTCTGAGGGACAATAAGGAGAATTTACATTTGCTTGTAGTGCACAGAGCCTAAGAATTATTATTATTATTATTATTATTATTATTATTATTATTATTATTATTATTATTATTATTATTATTTATTTTAATTAATTGTATTCATTATTAATATTAGTATATTACGATTTACTTTAATTAGTTATTGTATTTATTATTATTATTATTATTAAATTAAATAATTAAATGTTTTACATAAGCTATTCCAACTCTATCAAGTGAAATTTGTGCTTTTCTGGAGAGGAAAATCACAGAGGAAGAAATTCAGCAGGCCATTACAGGTCTAGATGGATTTCCCATCAAATTCTTTAAGACATTCTTTCCTAAATTAGCTAATCATATTCTGAACATGTTTAATCATTCAATGGATTCTGGTAAGTTGCCTGACTCACTGGAACAGGCCTTGATCACTCTGTTGCTAAAACCAAATAAAGATGTGAAATTATGTGGCTATTACAGACCCATTTCTCTCTTAAACTCAAATTTTAAAATGTTATCAAAACTAATCGCTCTTAGACTTGAAAATCATTTACCCAGCTTGATATCTGAAGACCAAACAGGTTTTATTCAGAATAGATCATCATTTGATAATGTTAGAAGATTTTTTTATATTATATACTCGGCTAAGAATCATAAAAGCCTGATGGTGGCGGTCTCCCTGGATGCAGAGAAAGCCTTCGCCCGTGTTGAGTGGGACTACCTCTTTGCAGTTGTAAAAAAGATGAATATTGGCCCCAAGCTAAGACAGTGGATTAAAATACTATATAAACAACCAGTGGTGCAAATACAAACTAACTAATATTGCACCCCAAATTCCTTTATCACGTGGGACCAGACAGGACTGTCCCTTATCACACCTTTTTTCCCCCTTGCAATAGAGCCTCTAGCCTTGGCAATAAAATCCCATCCTAATATTTCTGGAGTACTGGTGTGTGAGCACTGTCATACAATACCTCTGTATGCAGATGACATTGTGTTATTTCTAACAGAACCAGACAAATCTTTGCCTGCACTGATTAAAGTCTTAAAACAATATGGGTCTTTCTCTGGATATAGAATTAACATTACAAAAAGCATTATTATGCCACTGAATTCACCTGCAGGGGGGTGATCATATCAAGATTTGCCCCTGATGTGGGCTCCCCACACACTTACTTATTTGGGTTTGCAGATTCCCAACCAGATAGAGGACACATACCAACTTAACTATATTCCTTTACTAAAAATATGGCGAGTTGGATAGATGGAAGGCATTGCCTATCTCACTGATTGGAAGAGTTGTATTAAAATTAATGTATTGCCAACATTTTTGTATTTATTTCAAACACTACCTACAATTAAATAAATTAATTTCATGCTTTCTGTGGAGGGGGAATCCCCCGAGATTAAGACAAAGTCCTTACAATGCGGGTGGGCTGGGAGTACCCGATTTTCAAGTCTATTACTGGGCTTCCCAAATAAGAACCATCTGGCTGTGGCAAGCAAATTTGATAAATGCTCCTTCATGGAAACAAATAGAAGAAGACACTTCTGCTCTATGGCGCTGGCTTCTGCTCCTTATATCGCTTCATATCAATCCCTCCAAATCCTCACAAATAACCCATTTATTAGACACTCATAAAATTTGGGAAGAGGTGCACAAGAAAACTGGCTGCTTAAAAAGCCTGTATTTGTCTACCCCATTCCATACTAATCCTTGCCTACCTAAGGCTCTAATAGACGGAATCACTCAGGTTAGGTTCAAAAAAGGTATCCAGACATTTGGACATTGATACAACGAGGGTACACTTATGTCATTTGAGCAGCTGGCCTCCCAGTTCCAACTCCCTAAAACACTTTTTTATAAAAATATCTACAGGTTAGGCATTATATCACTACACAACAAGGAGGATGTCTCCTACCTATTACATCACTCCCGATAGACAGCATATTGCACAATAGAAAGGAAATAAAGGGGTTTGTCTCCTCTGTATACTCAGTCTTACAGAGCTGCTTAAAATGGGGATTGTTGAGGGCAAGGCTCAGGTGGGAGGAAGATTTAGCTCTTACTTTTGGGGAGGGAGAAATTTGCAAAGATGCTCAAAAAATTTCATTTAACAGCTGACATAGACTATTGTAATTTAATCTGAGCCACAGAATATATTACACTCCAGAATGGCTCCATACAATGAACTTCAAATACTCAGAGTGCTGTCCCAGGTGCAGAATTGAAACTGGTACCATTTTGCATATGTTTTGGTCGTGCCCTCGATTGACAGCATACTGGAGGACAATAATTCAAACAATTTGCCAGATAACAAATATCACCATACCAGCTGAGCCACGCCTTATATTTCTTAGGGATGTATCTTTATTGCCAAATATATGCAGTGGTGATGTTTGATTTATTAAGATGGCACTAATAGCAGCTAATAAATGCATTGCTTCTTTGCTGGAAAAATGATAACCCCCCTAACATATATATGTGGCTTTGGGAGATTTCCTCATATATCCCCATGAAAAAAAAAAACAATTGTATAAGTAGGGCTTTTGATTTTCGGTTTTAACCAATAAAACCTGATAAAACATCCCCGATACAAAAAAAATGAAATCGGTGGATAGCCAGTAAACACCGGAAAACACCATAAAAACTGTGGAAATGGTTAATCTAATCACGTTGACTTTTACCCATTTCACATTAAAAAAAATAAAACCTACTACAAAAATAATAATAAATACATTTCCCTGTGCTGCTGGGCAATGTCCCGCCTTCCTGACTTGTATCTATCATTGATTAGTTCTGAATACTTTAAACCTGCCTCATCTACTGAGTGACAGCACATTCCTACATTTCTATTGGAGACTCAATAGATTACAATCAGGATGGAGGCTTGTTAGCGGGTTTTAAAGCTATATGACAATTAAAATATGGAGGATTTAAAACAGAATTGTGGCGAAATGTACAAAAATGCCTACACACAAAAACCCCAGAAGCCCTATGTATAATATTAAAAAGAAATCAGCTCTATTTTAAAAGGTATGGGGTGGATTTCTTAACTTCCTTAACTCCTCAACTCTTCAGATACCACATAGTACAGTTCCCAGCTAGATAATTTATTATTATTATTTTATTTTATTTTTTATTATTAATTTTATGTTATTATTGCATTATGTTATGGGTGGGGGTGAGATGGGTGAGGATCGAGGGGGGTCAACAGACAAAAGATGTATAATTGTAATCCATGTAAAAAAAACACAATGTCAAAAAAAAAAAAAAGTAGGACCAAATGCTCTTTTTAATTTGTAAACATTACTAATTATGTCTGTAATGTAATTTACAGACATAACTACAGTCTAAATGATTTTGACAATCCAGCAGTGACTTCATTTTCATGTTACTGTGCCTGTTGCCTAGTTTCTATGGAAACCTGCTTAGAGTCAACCATCCTGTTACCATGGAACATACCCAGAGCCTTTAACAGATGAAGGAAAGGCCTCCAAGGATGAGTGTGTTGTTTCCTAGTTCAGTCTTCTGAGGGTAGATATACATTCTACCCCACTTAAGTGAATATTGTTTAGGTGTATATCTTGCCTAAGTAATACATTCCAAAATCCAAAACCATTACGAGTGCTGTTTCATTAACTTTACCCTGTTTAAGTGAAATATCGTAAGTGTATATTCCTGTTTTACTGTATAGCAGTGATATTTCTTTATACAGCTAACTGAGCACCTGCAATGTGAACTGACATATCTGGGCACAGGCACGGTGTCAGGAATGTGAATGCTTTCAATACTTTCCCACACTAATATGATGTGCTAAAATTGAACACAGCATTTGTTAAACATTCACTGATAACACTATGTAACACAATTTTTGTTCCTGGGTACTAAGTGTTATTTCCTAATTGCTTATGCCTCAAAAGTATAGAAAATGGCTATTATTCCCCACAAACTTTGTATTTGTGACCAGGACAGTGATATTTTGAAATGTACCTATTTTCAATGAGAAAACGGGCGAATTTGTGTCTTTTCATTCACATAAAGTCCGAAAAAAACAACATATGAATCCAAATTAACATGTATTTATACTAAAGTAATACAAAAATGACTACAACAGATTTAGAAGTGAGTAGTTTTTCGAGATTTACGATTATACTGTAAATCACTTTCACGAATCAGCCTCCAAATGTAGTCTCCTATCATGTTCTCGTTATACTGTCCTTGGTAGCGGCGTTCAAAGTCTAGTATATCCTGGTGGAAGCGCTCGCCTTGCTCCTCCGAGTACGCTCCCATGTTCTCCTTGAATTTATCAAGATGAGCATCAAGGATATGGACTTTGAGGGACATCCTACAGCCCATTGTGCTGTGTCATTGTACCAGAGTCTCAACCAGCTCCACATAGTTTTCGGCCTTGTGATTGCCCAGGAAGCCCTGAACCACTGCGACAAAGCTGTTCCAAGCCGCTTTCTCCTTACTAGTGAGCTTCTTGGGGAATTCATTGCACTCCAGGATCTTCTTTATCTGTGGTCCGACGAAGACACCGGCTTTGACCTTTGCCTCAGACAGCTTAGGGAAGAAGTCTTGAAGGTACTTGAAGGCTGCCGACTCCTTATCTAGAGCTCTGACAAATTGTTTCATAAGGCCCAATTTGATGTGCAGTGGTGGCATCAGCACCTTCCGGGGGTACACCAGTGGCTCCCACTTGATGTTGTTCCTCCCCACAGAGAACTCGGTCCGCTGTGGCCAGTCCCGCCTGTGGTAGTGCGCCTTGGTGTCCCTGCTGTCCCAAAGGCAAAGATAGCAGGGAAACTTAGTAAAACCGCCTTGGAGACCCATCAGGAATGCCACCATTTTGAAGTCTCCTATGACCTTGATGCCATCTCAGAAAAATGCAGATATGTATCCACTTAGGCAGCTGGAACTAAACTGAACTGGTGGGCTTAAGGCCCCTGTATTTATACTACTATTTATATTACTGGAAAGTTCTAGAAAGTTCTAGAAGTTACTCCAAGTTTACTCAGCACTGAATCTATCTGGAATGTTCTGGAAAATAGGTAAATTTCAAAATATCACTGTCCTGGTCACAAAAGCAAAGTTTGTGGGGAATAATAGCCATTTTCTATACTTTTGAGGCATAAGCAATTAGGAAATAACACTTACTACCCAGGAACCAAAAAAAAAGTAGGCTAAAATTACATGTAGATGTGTGAAGAGACTATGAATAAATACAGTTTTCAGAATGATTACGGTAAATGGTCTGCGACGTACAGAATTTAAGTAAAAATTATGTATGTCCATTTCACTCTTGAAAGTAAAAATAGGTATTTTGTGAATGCACATTGTTACCATTTACTATACATTTAAATAAAATACCTTATAAAATGATGGTTGGCCTGAAGTAAGTGAAGCCTCAAAGAAATAGAAAATACTTTTACTGCAGCATAATGCATTTTGTTACCGGTACAGTAATATTTTATAAGAAGAATTGGGATTGCAGATCACCAACCCGCTTAAATGTATACTGTATAAATGTTTGTGAAAAATAGGTTATACACTTAAGTGGATTAGACTATACTTTGCTGAGTTATTATTGTGAGGCTTAATCACTTCAACTCCAGATGTAAAATGAAACCCATTTCCAGGTACCACATTCTGAAAATAAAAATAATAATGTTTTCAAACCTGTAATTGCTATAAAATGTTAACATATGAAGAATAAAACATGACCTAAACTGTGTTTTTCATGAACCCTTTATGCTCCTGTGTACTACATACCCATGTTCAATATAGAGATAAAAGCAAGTTCATTTATTTTTTATTTTTTGCTTGAACAATGAAAACAAAAACGTTGCTAATAACGCTATTAACAATAATAATCAGTAAACGGTAATTATCAAATAAAAATCAAACAACATCAAAACATGTGCCATTATCAACTTGCTCTGTGCCATTTATTGAAATGTTCAATACAACAGAACCCAGGGTTGCCTTCACAACCACTGCACCTTTTTCTTGTGTCCTTTCTTTTGTTTTCATTTTCGTAGCAGACCCTGCACTTTTTTTGCGGTCTCTGCTTCCCTTGTGTTGGAGGGATAGTAACAAATGCATGCACAGGGCTACTCTGCGCAGGCATTATGATGGATCTGGCTGCCGCAGACACCTGCTTTATTGCCTTGTACCCAGTACTGTGTTTTGATTGTATTTTGTAACAGCACTGCCATTTCAAACCAAACATCTTCCCGTTTGCAACTGCCTTACCTGTAAAGTAACTGCATGCTCTTTTGTTTGTACAGTCACAAAGGTAAGTGATTAGCTTTTCGGGAACAAAAGCCAAAAAGCACTCCAATGGAGAATGCAAACTCTCAAGTTCCACGGCTGGATGCACATCTGTGTAAACAGGTGCAAAATCAAATGATGGAGGACAGGCATCATGGTAGGGATCAGTAATAAACACCCAGTCCCCTGCTGTTCTTGGCTCCACATCCTCTTCATCAGCATCGCTGAGTGATAAGTCAGCATCACTGTCGCTGGTATCGAAATCCTCCGAACCAACTTCAAAATCTTCATCACTCCTGTTGTCACTCTCCACGTACGTTGCCATGTTTAGCTTTCGCTAAAAACTATATAAACTACAACTAAACAAGTAAAACTAATAAAAAAACCAAAAAAAATAATTTAAAACACTATATATACTGTATATATACTTGTAAAAGTTGAATGGCTTCCCACAATATATCTCAGTCTTCTAAACATCCACAGGTAGATTAGAATCTCAACACGACATGCAATTGGATACAAATGTCACCTGACCCTCCCCCGACTTTCATTGCACATTCCACAGTACTATGACTGCCTTAGGGAATTAAACCTGAAACGCTAGACTGAGAAACCGCTCATGGAATAGAATGGGAAACATGACATACACTTGTATGGCATGGTACTGTAAGTGGGTTTTCATTTGATGTATGTCCGTAAGTCATGGTGTTGAAGTGGTTAAATGTTCTTTTCCAACAAAAGCCAGTTAAAGCCAACTTATAACTTTGCTCAAGGATAGTTGCCCATCCATTGTTCATTACTTCTCATGAAGAAAAAGGATCCACAGAGGCGAGGTCACCATACAGTCCGGGAGTATATGGAGGTGCCCTGTCTGTCTTACATTGTTACATATTTCTGCCTGTACTGTGTATCATTCAACAATAACTTTTAACCCTTCGTCAGCGGCAAGGGGTGCAAATGCACCCCATTGGGTTTAAAACAAACATCTCATAACTCTCCTGGGATATTCTTATAATTAAAAGTCAATCAACTTGGTTTTGATACCAAGCACATCCTTGTTCTTCTCAGGAAACAGGCGTGTGTGCAAATCTATGAGCTTCCATCTATTGTACACAAGCCTCAGTTATTCTTTTTCAGTTTTATATTTTCCCACATTCAGGATCAGCTGAGAGCTAGAAAGACTAATTTGGTTTACAGGGGCTTTTAGAAAAAGGAATTATCAGTAATGTAAGTGGGTTTCAACAGAGGATTACAGTAAGCTGTGTGCAGTGACTGTCAGCGTATCATGCAATTTGAACAAACCTTTATCTGTATTTCAATAGGAAAATGTGTCTTGTGGCTCAGTCCTGATAAAGCCCTGTGGATGAAACATGAAAAAGCTAACTGTGTGGGGCACATTGTATTACTACAGTTTCTAAACTGCTTACAACCCTCCCCCACAACAGTACTAAACCAAACTCAACTACTTCTGTACTCCCACCAGCATTAGTATCTCACCATCAATCATACCTTCCTGTAAACCTCTGAACGGAACTTGTATTTAAATACACCTACACAGCCACCCCCAAGTAAACAATTCTTATAAAACATGTTTATGTCATTTCATAAATCATATTAAAATTTAATAAGTTGAACTGGAAACTTCATTTGAAAAATTTCAAAATAGACATAAAAGGAAAAATAATTTATGCATTATGCTAACTATTACTTACATAATGGCTTCAAGCAGACTCGGAACAGCCTCTGCTCTTAGAATCACACTAACAGCTTCCTTGGAGAGCCTAAGCTGTTGTCTTTGGAAACCAGATAACTGGCTTACAGGTAAGTGTGTTTTTCATGTCTCTGGTTAGCTGATACAATGTCCCTCATTAATTGCTTTTAGTGACAAAGCTGTCGTAAGTTTTCATACACTGACACTGTGCTGTGAACCTGCTTTTTTCTACAGTACATTATAGCAGACGCCTAACAGCAGCAGAGACGTTAATAATTAGAACTGGTTGGAGTGAGAAGAAACTCATTTTTATGGTTAAGCATCTTAAAATACAGCAGTGTTTTCTTGGATGTATGTAGCATGTTATTGTTGGTGTATATATATATTGGTGCACAGAATATAATGGGGCAATGGAGCACGAGTGATTTAAAATATAGTTGTATTTATGCACAAGGATTGCACAATCACTTCACGTGTAGATAAAATGTGTATTACCATGTGAGCACAGGGGATGCACAGATTAGTTCATGTGCTGGGATTCAAGTGAATAATTAATTAGTAATTGAATACCGGTCAATTGTATATATAGATGCACAAAGCACTCACTTGGGGTTATGTGTTTGTGAGTGGAGAACGGGTGTGGAGAGGAGGTAAAATAATAATAAAAATAAATAACAATTGCTAAGCGTGCTGGCGTTTAAACCAGTACGATACTTGTTATTGCTTGTTGTCTGTCTGTTTTGGCCATCGTGCCGTTTTGTTTTACAAAGTGTTTTTGTGTTTTGTTCAACTCTTTTATTTTGCAATAAACTTGCGCAATTCACATTTCACCTCACAGTACTGTGTGTTCTTCTGGGTCTGACGTCACCACCACCAGCCAGCCACAATGCTTTATTGCGCTTCCTGAACTTATGCTATGTCAGGATAAAATGTGGAGGTATATGAAGAGACGCCCTGTCTATTATAGTGGTGTGCAAACCTCAAAAAGTTATACTTTGCAAACTATTTCAACCCTACTACTATTAATTCAATGTACAGTAAAAAAATTTTACTCTGAATAATTCAGAAACGCTGTATTACTCATAAAAGTGATTCAAATAAAAGTTGTTGGTAACCCAAATTGCCTCAGCCCTTCATTCTCCAGATGGAGCTGCAAAACTACCTTAATACAGTGCAGTGATTCCCAACCTTTTTCAATGTATGAAGGGACCACCTTTGGTGTTTGGATATTTCTCACGGACCACTTTTGAAACTAATTTGTATGTGTATATGTAGAAGTACATGTAGAAAGTAAAGTATTTATATAACGTACCCAACTGTGACGGGGTGCCCACCCCTTGTTTATATTTATCTATGTTGTTGTTGTTGTTATTATTATGTTGTTGTTTGTGTCATGACCCACAGTTTGAGAACTGCTGGCATAGTCTATTAAAGGAAATATTGTTTGGGTTACCAATCGAGAACGACCTTCTTGAGAGAAACATTGCTTGTGCCTGTTTGGTAAACTAAGTTTATCTATGTATTTGCATACCAGATGTTCAATATTATGGAACTGTATTCAAAATTTAGCACTGAATCAAGCCATACCAAGGTATTTACTGTATATTGCATTTCAGTTTTAAGACAAATGCCATCATTTGATACAAGAGAAAGATTTACTTTTAACACTGCACAATTTAAGGTTTTATTTTTAGTAGTATTTAAAACCAACCTGCTACAAGCCCGCCATGCAGCCACCTCGCTGCAGCATTAGAGGACCACACAGCTCTGGGTAGCTTACAGGCAGGCCCGCAGGCACCTGGCCAGTCTACTGGGGTCACCGGTGCGTGGTGAGCCGAGGACACCGTGGCCGACCTAGGCCCTCCCCACCCCAGCCGGTGCTCGGCCAATTGTGCGTTGCCCCCAGGGGACTCCCGTCCACAGAAATAATTATTTGAAGGTAAGAACTTTCTATCTGCTTGTTGGTCTGTCATTTTGCCTCATAATCTATTTCTTCAGGTGTCATGGTAGCTTCAATGTAATCCTTCAGCAGCTGAAAGTATGTCTCTGTAAAAAAAAAAAGTAGAAGTGACCTGACCTTCAAAATTACTAGATACAAATAGAGGAAAAAAGCAGTACGCTTCATTGTATTAACTTTCAATATATACACAAATAAAGTAATTCTACAGTATCCATATTGTATTAAGCCTCTCATTCAAGATCTCCATTCCGCTCTGCCAAGTCATTATGCAGTCCCCTCTGTTTATATCACTTCTTGTCTGCTGAGACTTGTTAATTCAATGTGGTGCATTGCTATGGAAATGGTTTATAGTTCTCATCAGTGTCGCTTTGCAGAGCCACTTGCTGGCTGCTCTAAGTGCTCTGTGAGTGAGTGTGAGTGTGTTTATCAGTTATATGTGTAAGATGGGAGTTGAAATAATCTCTCAGAGAACCTCAGTCATTTCTCCTTACACCATGGTGATAATGCACTTTTTCCTATGCTTTACCAAGAATTTATGATGGTTTTATCACGCTAGGTTGTGGATTACCATGCTTGCACTACACTTTACTTTTTAACCCATTTATGTACAAAACCTATGCTACTTATGTAGACTAACATCTTCTAATGGTGATCACTCATTGTTGTTTATTACAACCTTATCAAAACAAATAAATAAATACCATTTACCACTTTGCATGATGCAAAAACATGTTGACAATATTGGTGTTACTCATTGTAGCAGTATTTGGGTTTCTAGTTACTTTTATTGAGCTCACCAGATACCTATTGACCCCACAGCTGCTTAGGAAAACTGAGTGATCAGGGAATTTGAGGAATGTGCTCAACTTTAATACCACCAATTCTCGTAAAACAAATACATACATACTTTGATCACAGTACTTTTTCGTCCAGTTTGAAATACAAAGTATTATGATCTCTGATAGAAGATCCCCTGCAGGTTCATGATACTGTGGAGTGGGATATATTTTACATTTATTGCATTTATGAAAAATAATAAGATCATGTAACCCTTAATATTTGTCCTAGCATGACCTAATCAATACTCACCAACTGGGTTATCTTAATACTGACCTCAATTTAAGGCATTCTATTTTTGTTTCTGGGGGCTGATAACTGATGTGACTGTATTGATTTCATTGCAGTCTGATATAAATGTATACATGATGTCAACTTCAACTGTAATATGTTTACCATCTCATTATTTAGCAAGTGTTTTAATGTTCATGCTACTTTAAATGCCTTAAACTTCATTCATAATGAGTTAAGGACAAGCTGTACCTGATAATTGAACACCTACTTAATTGCTGTCTATTTATCAATATGCTATTTAAAAAGGAGTTGGGCAATACTTATTTGAGAAACAGTATGCAAGAAGGAAACTATTTAATACTGCCATCCAATGGAGCACAACTATGATTTTTTGTATCCTTTATACAACACGTAACATTCTTAAAGATTACTGGTGGGAAAAAAAATGGCACGTATTTTAATACTTTAAAAAAATAAGACTTTTAAATAAAACATGAAATGTAACACAATTGGTTCCTCAACTCTGTAACATTAAATATGGTAATTCCACTGTCTAGTTAAGGCATTTTCGTTTCCAGGTCATTTGCAGATGCTTGCCTGGGGTGGAACAGGAGGCACCCAAGTCAAGCCACTGCAGAACTCTGCAGCCCTAGTGTTTCTGTCTTGATCCTCCCTTTCTATAATATACATATAAGGAAGAATGGGGGTTTTTCCTGTGTATTAATAAAATGTAATGATGTCAATGGAATCTCGGTCCTGCAAATCTCTCTTTTATGGGGGAGGCTCAATGCCGTGTTACTAGATCCAGGCACAGTTCTGTATGCTGTTCATTTAAAGAAAATGCCTTAAAATCTGAAAGAAACTAATTATACTAGTAGTAACAGAGTTTAGACATTACTAATAGCATAGTATTATTTTAACACACCGCTTTTCAACCGTTTGAAACGTTGCTTTTTTTCTCGGCTGGCTATATTAACCAGCCTTTAAGTTTACAGCAACTGTGCAAGAATAATAGTATATGTAATTTGTTGTTACTGTACAAGCTAATATGCATATGTTTTTGGTACCAGACATATTTAATTAAAATATGTTGATATTAGCTTGCATCTAAACCAGTGTTTCTAACCATCGAGTACGGAACATTTTAGAGAAGTCTCAATACATCAAACCTTGCTATTAAACAGCTGTATAGAGGATCATATTGGATTACTTTGTACCACATGCAATAAATATAATTTGTCTAGTTTGATAATAAATTACAAGAATGTGTTCTTTATAAGCTGTGATTGCAAGTTGTACAGTTGGAGGTTACATTTAGTCATTGTGATGCTTGGTAAAATCAAAAGTGGTTGGAAATTAAGGTTAAATAAATACAATCAAGTCTGGTTTCACAGACCTAGATTAGCACTGTTGGACTACCTTACTTAAGGTAACATTGGGTAGTCCAAGATTAGTCTTCATAGTGGTCTATGAAGCCGGTTATCAGTGATGTTAAATGTGCAATAAACACTGGCCAAACACAATATAATTTGTTTTTCTTGGTTCTCTGCAACATTATCCAATTTTGGTAGCAAATTTCACCAAGAACATGTGTTGCTTATTATTCCTTCTAATGATGCATTAAGACTTCTTCTTCCATGAGGCTGTAAAAGCATTGTTTAATGTTCAGTCAGTTGGACTGGATCTGCCTTGGGGGCAATGGCACACTTATACTCAGTTGTACCACAGTGTGAACAGATTTGTGCCACATAATGTATGTGACATATCCTTTCTTAAACCAATTACTAGTAAATATATGTACATTGTTAAATTACCATTTAATTTGTTTATGGTTTGACAATATGTCCTTGTCTGCATCTTTTCCTTTCAAATACATCCCTAATGATGTCAAGAACACACACAGAGGGTTCTCATAATAATAAAATATTAAAGGTTCATTAAAATCTCAACTGCCATGCTCTTCATTCAATATATAGGTCTCAAATGTTCATATATATCTTTTTTAAATTATGTCTGAATCCTAAAATTCTAGATGATGTAAAAGTTTTGTCCAGTGCTGTAGGGTGAAGTCAGTTCTCAGTTTGCTTTCCTTACTTTCAGGAAGTGTGTTACTGTTTCTTTTCTTAGGTTACAGGACATTACCGCATGACCCAGTACAGTGCAACCCCACCACCGCATGACCCAATACAGCGCAACCCCACCACCACGTGACCCATTACAGCGCAACTCCACCACTGCATGACCCAATACAACACAACCCCATCACCGCGGTACCACTTTACAGGGACAGACCACCACTGCGAGCCCCATTACAGCGCATCACCTCGCACAACTTTGTAGCTATACTTGCTGCCTGCCCGAGATGCATTCAGGGTCTTAAGTTATTGTGAAGTAGCTGCATGGTTTGTTTCAAGTTATTGTTATTATTTATTATTTTATTTTTTTACACATTACCATAACAAGTTGCTCTTCTTCCATAAAATCGTACTGGGTCACGCGGTGATGGACGCGCTGTGGTGGGTTCGCGGTAATAGACGCGCTGTAGGGTCCGGATACGCTTGTCTTGGATCATTTCAGCTCATTCATTTCTAAGTAGCTGGTTGATCCCAAAGCTTAAAGAATCCCATTCCATACTCGCACCACCCTGTGTGTAAATAAATGTCTCCTAACTTCCTGCTGGGCCAGGTAATTTAATGTACTAGGAGGTCAGGGGATCACAGCCTTTGTACCAGTGTGCAGTTTTTCATTATGGAGACTTATTTTTATCAACTTTTTTGAAACAACTAATTTGAGGACAGCTCATTCAGGCTGTTCTTATGGATTCAACTCCAAGTCACTTAAGACTATCCTAATTAAGTAAAGATAGAGCCTGGTCCGGTTTTTTTTCCATTCACTTGTCTGTTACACTAATCACAAAGCAACTTTCACCCCTAGGTTACAATGCCAGAATTTAAAAATCAATAATAGATATGCTATTTTGTTTCAAAAGAGAATGTGGGTGGACATTGTCAATTAGTTGGAAAGTGTGGATTGCATGGTAGACAGAGCACCACTCATGTTCAGACAGTATCTTTTAAAGCAAATTGAGTTATAGCAGCCCGAGAGTGGACAATGCACAACATAACATGTGCTATAATGAGTCTGCATGACCACTGTGCAATAGACTTTTATTAGTAACACTGTTAGAGCCTTACAGTGAATAATGGTACTGAGACGTACATCAGCTGTATATCACATCTACTATTAGAAAATTAATGGCAATCTCTGATCTGTGAGAAATCAAATATCACTTAAAAAAACTATTAAGCTGAGTAAATACAGCGAACACTAGGGTTAACAAGATATGTACTGGATGGTTTCTCTAAAGTTTTAAGTATTGAATTATACCGTAATCTATTATTTACACTTTGAAGATCTCATTATTTATTTCATGAGTAAGATAAGTGACCAACAGTGGATAATTATCATCTGCAACCTTTAATGTGTTGTTTGTAAATGTTTTTATAATACACTTTTTGTACCAGATTAATACAGTAAATGATGAGCAATTCCCTTAAAGATGTTTTTTGTCACATTAATTAATGTGTTAATCTGACAACAAGAAAAGCTGACTTTTGCTCATCTTTACAATTGAGTACAAATCAATGGCAATTAAGTTCCACAATGAGTGATTTGAAGCAGCTTGAAAGCGAATTTTCCTATCACCTGGGATGCTGACATATTTACTGCTGTACCGAGGCTGTAAACTGACAATGGAAATGTTGTGAAACTATCAAGACCTGCCTTAAGAGCTATCGCTGTGCATACTTGATTTAAAGAAGCACAGGGACAAAATGTGAGACTTTACAAGACATCATCAAACAGACTAATCAAAATCGAGAATACAAAGGAGAAAAGAGATTTAAGATGTGAAGTGCACTTAGTGCATACATCTGAGCCTTGATTCTCTCTCCCAGGGAGATGGTTATCCCCTTAATGCTGAAGTGCCATACGAACTTCAGCTTGACCTGCTATAGAACAGGAAAGCCGAGTCATTCCAGCTGTCCACCCACAGCTAGAAAATTACTGTGTGGTGATGGTTGATGTGAGGAGCCGGAGGTTGCATGAAACAAAAAAGACAACAGAGAGGTAAGATATACAGGTATAAACAGAATAAAGGGGACAGAGAATATGACATGAATTGAAAGAGGAGCTGTGAAGTCAGGGTTGTCCCAGTGTGCCTCAACCACAGCCAAGCTTTAATTTAAATCTTCCCCAGGACTAAAATCCCACAGTTCACTGCAGAGATGATGCATTTCTAAGGAAACAAGAAACACAAAATCAAAATGGTTTTCTATCAAAAGGATAAAAGAGATGCTGTACTTTGTCCATACTCACACTCTTAAAGGAGCAACGTTTCAAATTTGATTTGTTTCCAAAACAAAATTAACAATACAAATTTAATTATTTCAAAGGAGCACTCATAACACACTGACATTTTTTTATGTGCATAGCATCAGTGACATACATCTGAAAATGAGATGTATGGAAATCAAAAGTCCTATAGACCATATTAATGTCTCAGTATTGAGTATAGGCACCTCTCCTCTCTACATCGACAGGTCATACTTCTAAATCGAGTAGCAGATGACGTCTTGGGGCATCCCATGCTTCAGTCAGTACAACACAGAGCTTTCTGATATCACGGAAAACTATGTCCTAGAAGGTCCTAAAGGTGTTCTATGGGATTGAGGTTGGGACTTCATATAATCTATAATCTCCTGCTAGATAATCCATGACAATTCTGTCAGTAATGCAATGGAAATTATTTTGCAACTGTATATCTTGTGTCATCAGTGAACAAAACAAGTGCCCTGATGATCAAGGCACTAATCAGAGGTCTCTTTGGTTTTGTGAGATCAATTGAGGAGCTGTAGCTGGTCTTCTTGACCTCAAACCAGACTCATGCAATCTGTTCCTCACAGTTTGGTCACTTGTGGGGACTCCAGTTGCTGTCCTGAAGTGGATATTGAGCCCATATGCAATGGACTGGTGATTCCTCAGTGCCATATTGTGTAGATCCCGGTCATTATATGGTGTGGTTGACCTCCCACAATCTTGTCCAGGACTTGTGATTTGACAATGTGTCCACAATCTGGAAATGGCAGAAGGTGTCGCACTGAATTGACCAGCCACATGTCTTTGTGTATTCCTATATTCCAGCATTACATTCCTCGTCTGCCACCATTTGGCATCAATACATGCCATGATTCCCAAACCAACAACAACAAATTATCTTATCACCTGAGCATCCACTTGACTAATGACCAAATCTGAAGTCTGAACTGGGGCAACTGTTGCAAAATGCATCTCAACAGCTGTCACAATTTTCTGATGAACATGCAAAAGGTCTATCTAGTGAATGCCGTAACAACTTTTTTGACTGTATGTTCATGGTGTTTTTTTGTAACATCCCAGCCCTGCTTTATAGTGTATGTTTTTTTTTTTTGTAAGGTTTTGTTCAGATTAGATAATGTGCTGAGTAATTAATACCAATCACAAAGCCAATTACCATCAAGAGATATCAATAGATATCCAAAAGCCTTATTCTTTTTCTGATTCTTTTTATTTAGAATTGTCTCTGAATAGGACTATTTAAAGAATTGTAGCTAACAAAATAATTTCATAAATCAACCTGTTTTGCACTTTGTCTCAAATGTGCAGTTTTTAAAGAAATACATGCAAACATGTATTTTCTGTTTAAAACATGATATCTGGTACTACTTTAGGTCTTGGAAAGTTCTGAGTTCCCATGCGTTTTTTCAGGTCATTGTTACACTTGCACTTCTGGGGTCATTTCACCTTAGCACTGTCTGAAAGCACATTAGTTAATGGGTAATCTGCTAGTTTGTTTATGACAGGAAATAATGCCATTGAAGGGGTGGAGGACAATTTGACTAAGCATGTGCAGTGTTGGGGAAGTTACAATTAAAAAGTAATCTGTACAGTTACAAGTTACTAGTTGTAATGTGTTAAAGTAATTCAATATTTTGAAAAAAAATGTGACTAACTATAGTTACAAATAATTACTTTTCTGGCACAGTTTACATTTTACAGGGATCTAAACGAATGGTAGTATACAACAGGTACAATTTATGGAATTCTTTTATTAGCTACAATCACTTCTCGATTCTTTCTTTCTCATTGTAACAGGGACAACGTACAGTCCCTGACTGCAGGAAAGAGCCAGATGCTCTGCCTGAGACTTGTTGCCAGCTGTGTTTTGTTTACAGGGAATGGCAGCTGGGAATTGGTTGGCTGCAGATCCCTTAATAGCAGGTAGGCGTGTCCTTGCGGAGCATCCCACTATAAAAGAGCCGCAGACACCCCTAACACCCCCCCCCAAACTAATGAGCCAGGACCGGCGGTCTGTGAGTATTGTTGAAAAAACAAACAAACAACCATTTTGACCACCATGTGGAACTGGGGTCTATATTAGAGAAACCTACAAAAGTAATGTTTATTTTATTATTTATTTCTTAGCAGACGCCCTTATCCAGGGCGACTTACAATTGTTACAAGATATCACATTATTTTTACATACAATTACATTATTTTTTACACATTATTTTTTACATACAAAATTACCCATTTATACAGCTGGGTTTTTACTGGAGCAATCTAGGTAAAGTACCTTGCTCAAGGGTACAGCAGCAGTGTCCCCTACCTGGGATTGAACCCACGACCCTCCGGTCAAGAGTCCAGAGCCCAAACCACTACTCCACAATGTTCAAGAGTAGTACCTTTTTAGTGGGAAAAGAGCTTGGCCGCTTATAGGAAACACTAGTTTTTGTTGCAGTTTTTTCCCCACTGTGTTTTATTTAGCATTTTTTGCGCTTCTTTATTTTACACTTGTGTGTGTGTGTGTGTATTTCCTCACGTGCCCTGTACCATTGTTTCTACAGTCACATGGTTTGTCCTGATCGACACCACCATACGAGATATCATTGATGGTACGGCTACCTGTCATTACAATTGTAAATACATTTTGGCCGTCTGCATAGCATTGCAAAGTAATTTCTTGTGTACTGTACCTTCCTTCTGTCAGTGGATACCCACAATCCCTCTTTCATACCCATTATCAAGCAGTACTTCATTTTAAAGTAGCCTTTGGAAAACGACACAGAGGTCTATGTTATCCTCGATTAAACACACATCTTTTTTCATTGCAATGTTGTACAAAATAAGATTTCACAAACTTTTCCGGAATTGTGCAGCTATTAAAGCAGACATTCCAAAAAGTTTTCAAATCATACAATTTATTAGTATTACTACAAGTGTAAAATTTGTGAAAACATGTAAGGATTTATTTATAGTAAAAAATGTATAGTACATGTATCTATATGGGTTATATATACAGTATTTGTGACTCAGTATCTGTCCCTTTAACAATGAAACCAATGCAGAAATAAAAAGCTTACATTTCACAGCTCTACACAAACCCCTTGCACAGGTGTTGTTGAGCTAGCCAAGGAAAGCACATTTGTATGTGATTTTATTTGTAATGCATAGGGCTAATCATCAAACGTCAATCTGTAGATATGAACTAGATACACCCACAATTTGGTACAAAATTATTAATAATTTTGATGTTGCAATTAGCATGGAAAAGCTAAACTACTTAACCAGCATTCATTTAGAATTACTAATAAACGTAATATATGTAGATGCTATTAAAATACAAGTAAAAGCATTTCTTTGAAATACATGATTCTAAACATTACAGTCATTTGTTCTTATACAGACCGCTTTATAGTCACTTTTTTTTTTGTTTTGTTTTTAATCAAAAAAGTAAAACAAGCTTCTTAAGTAAAAGGCGCATTAGTTTAAACCTGGTTCGAAGCAAGTGTAATGAATAGCAATCAAATCAAAGGGTTGTGGAAATTATTGCTTTTAGTAAATTGAGAGTACTTAATTACTAATTAAGTAGGCTGAATGTCCACAATTACCATATTCATGAGGTGAGGTTGCATCCCCTTTTAGAGATGACCACACTTTCAAGGGAGACACATGGAACTGAGCTGTTTCACATGCACAGGGGGATTAGTACCGTAGGTATGGTTGCATTCAGGGGCCTTCCATTTGCAGCCTCACAAACGTTAGTAAACGCTGCCCTTTGAGCTTCTTACCTGATAGTTGCACTGCATGCACAGCTGTTGTTTACCTGGGCCTGCACAATAGAGAAACTGTGATGACACACAGCAGCACAATGGTGAAATGCTACTGAAAGACATGATGTTTGTGTGAACTTTGGCTGTTTCCAAGTTTGTCTTTTGTGCAATATGAGCTTCTCTGTTTCACTGCAACCCTGTCATGTCTATATTTGACTATTCTCCCTGTTAAAAATCAGTAAGGGTACCAAGTTGCATGATTATGCCATTCTTAGTCATCACAATTTCCAACTATGAAATTGCATTTTTATAACATTTTTTAAAATGTATTGTGTTTTTTCTTCTTCCTTGCTCTCATACAGCGTTAAGTATTGCTTGTTTAGTCATTGCTACTTATGTACTGTTCTGAGTGACAAATGTACTTCTTGAAACAAGTTGCTGCATATTAATTTAATCTCTTAAGGAAACCAATTTATTTAACAATTTGTCTCTGGAAGTCTTTAATGAATCCTTTAAATACATAAATAATATGTGTTGATGTGGTTACCAAGATCTTTTCATACTCTGGCTTAATCTGACTGGTGTGAGCAACAGTATTTTCTGTAAGGGATCTTTGGACTTTGTTCCATATTGGCTAAATGTCACAACTGTAATCCTATAAAAAAAAACCCACTTTGGTCTTCTTTACATATTACACATCTGACACCACTCCACTCCCAGACAAATCGTATGCATTGCAATGAAATACATATTTAAACTGACACATATTTATTCTTCTCCTATTAATGCACTTCCAGTTATATCTTTTATATCTTTATCTTTATTATCCTTTAAAACATAATTACCCAAGCAAAAGTTTCAAGCAAGGCCCTTCCTTTCTGTAATGTATCTCACTTTATATGTTATATACGGACATTCAGGATCAACAACTGGTATTTAACGTAGTTTTCTGTTACACCTTTAAAGCTTTAGTATATCATTTTTTTTAAAGAAATACTTCTTTGTAAAATGTCACCCTCATTTAGAAACTTTGGTTAAAACCTGTGATTATTACACCAGGGTTTATCTGTAAGATGGTTTTCTTAGCTGTAGAGGACACTTCAAAGTGTATACTCCAGTCATTACTTACTGTAATGACTACATTTCTCAAAGGAGAATATACTTCAGGGTCTCTTAATCAATGTTTGTTTGTTTCTCAGTTTTGTAATATTACATGGAATTTTCTCCTTTAAAAAAATAGGAGCTAATGACAAATATGCCCATCTGTTCATCAACATAAGAACATAAGATGAACATAAGAAAGTTTACAAACGAGAGGAGGCCATTCGCCCCATCTTGCTTGTTTGGTTGTTAGTCGCTTATTGATCCCAGAATCTCATCAAGCAGCTTATTGAAGAGTGTCAGCTTCAACAACATTACATAATTGTCTATGCTTTACCATGCTTTATCTGTGCTTTAATTCACATTTCTATGCATCTACCAACACTGAATACTGACAGTTGTCTCAGGAATATAAACTTCTGGCGAGAGTGCTGGTCAAGACACCAACATTAATTCCTAAAGGTTAACTATTTTTATCAAATGAACAGCAGTGTGCCCTAAAGCTAATGCTTGAGGGCTGAGATGTTTAAGAAGCTTGTTAATAGAAATGCAATAAAAAAAATCAATGCTAAAATAAGCACATCTGCAAACCAAAATAAGTTTTCTGAAGTTCCTTAAGCAAGGCACATGAAAAATGAATTGGAATGCCAAAGGTTAATATCATATTTAATACATAATTTACCAAATTCTGAATGGCCTTTTTTTTTTTTAGATCTTGGTTTTCACGCTCTGGGGTTCAGTAATTTTATAATGTCAAGCAGTTCATGTATAATGGATAGTGCTTAGTGCCTAATATCTATTTCTGCTCCAGTTCCTTGGGTCAACATGAGACGAATACATCTCAGTCTGTCAGGAGACAGTGGTGTCAGAAATGCTGTGGGGGAGATAAAGTAGAACGACCCTCGCCACCTTGAGCTGGAGCAGCAAGGGGAATCTAATAATAAAAACCAGGGCAGCTCCCGGATGCACAACCCATCATTTCAGGGAAACAGCCAACGAGGCAAACTAGTAAGATAAGTGAAGCAAATTTTGTGGAAAGGTGTCATTCAGAAGCATTTAAAGCAGTGACTAACTGGATATATTTTCAATGAATGTATTAAATCTGGGGCAGCAGTGTGGAGTAGTGGTTAGGGCTCTGGACTCTTGACCAGAGGGTCGTGGGTTCAATCCCAGGTGGAGGACACTGCTGCTGTATCCTTGAACAAGGTACTTTACCTAGATTGCTGCAGTAAAAACCCAACTGTATAAATGGGTAATTGTATGTAAAAAAAAAAAAAAAAAAGTATAAAAAATAATGTAATTGTATGTAAAAATAATGTGATATCTTGTAACAATTGTAAGTCGCCCTGGATAAGGGCGTCTGCTAATAAATAATAATAAAAAAGAATAATAATAAATTGTCTGCTAGAGCTATTGGTTCTGACACATAAGGTATGTAACTCTCCATTGGTCATATAACACCGCAGGGAATTATCTTCAAAGCTGCTAACGAGCCATTAATGAGGTTGCAAAAGAAAAAACAAATTTCTAATTGTTACATATGTATGCCTTGGTTTGTATTGCTAAACCCACATGAGGCTAATGGCAATTTAACTGTACCAATTTTATTATTATTATTTTAAGTAAAAAAGGAGAGAAAAAGCATGAGAGTTAGTATAGATTGGAATGGATCAGCGATTCATCAGCATAACTCATGATAACAAAAGTACTGATTCCAAACTGCTACACTTTATACACAGGGATGAGAACCACTAAATGCAAACACCTTAAACTCATTGAATTTAATAAGACCAACTGAACTGATTATTTTGTTGCATGTTTTTTTCTTCTTCTTTTTATCAAGGGTCAAACAGTAAGTTAAGTTGCAGGAAGTTAAAGAATGAACCCAGACTGCACTGAATTGTGGGGTATTTGGCTACCAAGCAGAGGGAGCTGTTTTTTTTCTGTTGCGCTCTTTCTCCAGAACTATGTATACCATCAAATGAAGTTCATTATCATAAACTCCCCACTAAAACATCAAAAAGAGGGTCCCATAAATGCAAGGAGTCCAACTGTGAAGTTTAATCTATGACAGCTAATATAAGTCTTCTGTGCAAAAAATAAATACATACATAAATAAGAGGTTAATGAACCAGCTGAGTTTTTAGATAAAAAGTCATCAAATTCCATGACATGTCTCAGGTGAATAGATTGACCAAACATTAAAATGATAAATGGGTCCATGTCATGTTTGTACTGTATATATAAAACAGAAAGATATCACCCTTGGAGATTCAACATACTGTACCTAGTTACCCTATCATCATCCAGTAATGCAATCAAATATGACAAGCATATGAGTGCACCAAGGTTTAATTTTTCTTTTTTTTCACTATTTTTCTGATGGAATTTCTAATCCAGATGTTCAAAGAATTTAAGGCATTTCTGTGTGAAATTTTCAAAACAGATTAGCATCACTGATATGTAGGATATGTCTGAATGCTCATGAGATAATGCGCATGTATGCGAACTGTAATGCGCATGTCATGCCTGAGCGGAAATCAACACTTTGTGTCAATTGCTATTTCTCGCAAAATTTGAAAAGCAGTGTACATTTGTAACATGCCGAGGTACCAAACAATAGCTTTGTTTAAACCAGGGTACATTTGGATAGTACACCGGTTGACAAAGATCCAATCTGCTTTAGTATGTTACACAATGAGTTAATTAGACTACAAAGAATAGTTTAGCAGACATTTTTCATTCAGGTTTGATTTTAGATGCAGAATATGCATGTTCGTTTTTCCAGCAGTGTAACTGGTTTATTCACAACTCAAGATATGGAAAAATAACATTTCTTCAAAGGAATAAACATGGATATTTTTATTGACATATTCTTGATCATAAATCCATTTTGAGAAGTAATTTTCATATGAGATCGGATGAGCCTCTTTCCAGCGTCACAGCATATATGTTATTAATTAAAACAGAAATGAAGTAAGATCATATAATACGTGTCTCAAGTGTGGAGCTGTATCATCTTGTATCCTTGAAATACCTCTGTGCTCTTTCTTAGTTTGGAGGCTATATGGCAAGCACTGCTTGAGGTTCTTTTTTGTGGTATGTTCATGCTTGACTAAGTACAGTAATAATATACAGTTTTGCTGATTCAAAAGTGAAAAAATAAATCCAATATTGGGATTTAGAGATTTGATTTGTTACTTCATATGGTTTTCTGAAGGGGATACTGAGAGCCGTAGCTATTATCATGGTCTGTTATGAAATTATTGAATCACATGACAGACCCCAATTAACTGTACATCTAAGTGGTTCAATGACATTATGGGTCACTTCACTGTAAAGGATGTTTTGGTCAAATTTTAATTAAAAACACAATGTTGGAACAAAAGCTGCAAGCTTTTATTTTTATTTTTTTATTTTTTTAAATATAAAGACATTACTTATTTTGGCCCAAAATATAGAAACATAAATAATTTAGCCTACTATGAGAAAGCAGCCACTAGAAAGACCATGTCTAGAAGAAAGGATTTCTGGTCTTCATGGGGTGAAGGAAGCAGGTTTAGTTATGTATTTATTTAAAACTCTCCATTATATAACATTCCATCCAATTCACCAACTAATATAATTAGTATTCAGACACTGTTACTATAAAATAAATGTTGGGATTTTAGGTCTAAAAAAGATAATGAGTTAATGTAGATGTAAGAAAGATGGATACATGCCCTGAATATACAGCAATCCTTGCAGTGAATTTGTATTTTTGTCTGATTAGAAAATGTGTATATAATGTATAAAACTATACACCAGGACATTTAATTCTGGGGCTCTTGTGACTTAGGAGGCCTTAACATAATCAAAGCTATTTGGCAGAAATGTCAATTGCACTTTATATTGTGTGGCTTACAAAATTATGTAATAACATGATAATGACATGGTAATTACTAGAGGCAGTCCAAATGTGCAGGAAAATATGTAAAAAAAAAAACCTGCTGACATTCTAAATAGATATCTGCGGAGTTTTCTGAGGAGTATTCTGTGGAGCATCTTATGTGTTTAGTATTTGTATTAATAATGGCTTATAAAAAGGTAAATCCATAATCATATCAAACAATTTATGGGTTAAGTCCTTTCAATGTAATATATATATATATATATATATATATATATATATATATATATATATATATATATATATATATATATATATAGTTTGTTTATTTAGCAGACACCTTGATCCAAGGCGATTTACAGAGACTAGGAAGAGTGAACTATGCATCAGCTGCAGAGTCACTTACAACAATGTCTCACCCGAAAGACAGAGCACAAGGAGGTTAAGAGATTTGCTCAAGGTCACACAGTGAGTCAGTGAGTGAGCCGGGCCACACAGAAAGCATTTTCTTCAGTACCATATTCAGAAACTGTCAAACAAAAACATTACATCACATCATATGAGACTTCTTATTAGGCCACATTTTCAAAGCCTTGACTCCAGTCTTTAATGAACTCCTACAGTTAAGTTAATTAAACTAGAACCCAAACAACTAAGTTCCATATATCAGATCACTTTAGCAGTCTGTTTATGATAATTATTATGATGATGTAGCTGCAGAATATGGCCACTCTGGAAGTGTGAATTCCGTGGGAGCCTGCAAGTTCTGCGACCTCTGAGGAATTTCGTTATCCACAGATTTGGATTGCCTCTAGTAATTACTAATGATTCCTGCCAGTACACGGTAACTGCTGGTGGAATAAGTGTGTATTTACATATAGATGGCCTGAAGAACAGTTAACATTCAAGAGCAAGAACCATTGGCATTTAAGTTATTATAATGTTATTACATGTATAGTATAGTGTTTATTAGCACTGTAAAACACAGCAGTGCAAGACCATATAAAGATAGGCAGCTAGTTGAAACGTTCTGTATTCGTAGAAGCATAGGTATCCTGATTGTAAAGCCAACATTTCAGCTGCAGAGCACAATATATACAGTGTACTAAAAACAATTTAATTAGGGCCATACCTCATTCAGAATCATGTCCATCTTAAATAAAATAATGGCCCCAGCATTACCCACCCAAGTGAGACATTTGTTCCATAAATGTATGACCCACTTTAAGAATAAAGTCATACATATTTCATGCATTTAAACAATCTATGTTTTTAATGTGATGGAGTTCAGGATTGTATTATCTAGGATGGAAAGTGAAATAATCAAACAAGCTAAAGCCATAAGAAAATGTTTTTAATAAAAAGCATATCAATATAAACTAAAAATAATGGAATAGGCATTTTCTTGCATGTTATTCCAAATTCACTACTGAGCGTCCGGGTTATAGTTGTCCCATGGACAGTTTCTCCCATCTCAGCTGTGGATCTCTCCAACTCCTTCAGAATTACCATTGGCCTCTTGGTTGCTTCTCTGAGTTTTGGTGGACGGCCTTCTCTAGGTAGAGTCGCGGTTGTGCCATATTCTTTCCATTTTTTAATAATGGATTTAACAGTGCTCCGGGGGATGTTCAAAGTTTGGGATATTTTTTTATAACCCAACCCTGATTGGTGCTTTTCCAGAACTTTATCCCAGACTTGTTTTGATAGCTCCTTGGTCTTCATGATGCTGTTTGTTTAGATATGCTCTCTAACAAACTCTGGGGCCTTCCAGAAACAAGTGTATTTAATCTGAGATCACGTGACACTTTAATTGCACACAGGTGGACTCCATTCAACTAATTATGTGACTTCTGAAGGCAATTGGTTGCACCCAAGCTTATTTAGGGGTGTCACAGCAAAGGGGGTGAATACTTATGCAATCAAGACTTTTCAGTTTTTTATTTGTAAATAATTTTGAAAAATATTTGGATTTTTTTCCCCACTTCGACATTATGGACTATTTTGTGTAGATCAGTGACAAAAAATCCTAATTAAATCAATTTTAATTCCAGGTTGTAACACTACAAAATGTGGAGAAGTCCAAGGGGGGTGAATACTTATGCAAGGCAGTGTATATCCTCCTCATACCAACGGTCAAGCTTGGTGGTGGTAGTGTCATGGTTTGGAGATGATTTGCTGCATCAGGACCTGGACGCCTTGCCATCATTGAAGGAACCATGAATTATGCTCTGTATCAGAGAATTCTACAGGAGAATGTCAGGCCATCCGTCCGTGAGCTGAAGCTGAAGCGCAGCTGGGTAATACAGCAAGACAATGATCCGAAACACACAAGCAAGTCTACATCAGAATGGTTGAAGAACAAGAAATTTAAAGTTTTGGAATGGCCTAGTCAAAGTCCAGACCTAAACCCCATTGAGATGTTGTGGCAGGACCTGTAATGAGCAGTTCATGCTCGAAAACCCACAAATATTACTGAGTTGAAGCAGTTCTGCATGGAGGAATGGGTCAAAACTCCTCCACGGCGCTGTGAGAGACTAATCAATAACTACAGGAAGCGTTTGCGTTATTGCTGGGAAAGGTGGCGTAACCAGTTATTGAGTCTAAGGGGGCGATTACTTTTTCACACGGGGGCATTGGGTGTTGCATTTGTTCATTCAGGGCCCCTTTTATCTAATATTAGGTTTTGGTTGAAGATCTGATAACATTCAGTGTCAAAAATATGCAAAAATGCAGAAAATCAGACAGGGGGCAAATACTTTTTCACGGCATTGTGTGTATATATATATATATATATATATATATATATATATATATATATATATATATATATATATGCGGGACAAACCGTTTTTTTATTTTCGGATATTAGTCTGAGATCAATATATTTGTTCGGATATTCGTTTGCAAATTTAGAAAAAGCCATTAAATGAAAAACGTTATTTTAAATATAGAGATACTCAGGGAGTATATTTATTGCGTATGACATTTAAACAAAAAAAAATCTGAAAAAATACAAAAACACAGCACTTTTTTTCAAAATATGGTTGCTAACCCATGCCTCTGACATCCGATAAAGATATAGAATTATAATTGTCCTGTGACAAAGAATTAGAACAAAGCAATCAATACAAGTAACAATTGTTCTTTAACTGCAGAACATAATCACTATAATGATGACAATATGAAATAGTACTGCATTCCTAGAGTGCATTCTTTTTTTATGAACAGCTAGCAACGGGATTGCCATGATTGCACCAGACCTGAAACATGGCCAACAAAGAAATGATTGCAGCTGTCAGCACCAGCCATGCCCCCAGGGAGTTCAGTTTAGCAAAGGAATTTAGAGGGAACTAGAAATGGGTGGTTTTCACTAACACAAACAGAGCATCCCTAGGGGTGAAATGTAAGGAAAATGACATATCTCATGGAACAGGTTGTAAATGAGAAGTAAAATGGATATGTGAAAAAGATCTCTCGATCACTGACGTGGTCAATGGCAGTGAAAGGGACTGGAAAATGCTGGCAGTGGAACGTCTGTGATAGAAAGACAGTGGACCTGAAATTGCCCATAAGAGAAAATACTTGTGCTGGGACGAACATGGAATTTCTGCAAGGATTGCACGTGCAGATTAAAGTGGGTATTTGTATGTGGGCACGGGGATTGCACAATTAGTTCACGTGCAGACTGTGCTGGGATTCAAGTGAATGATTGATTAGCAAGCGAGTCCCGGCACAGCTGCATAAAAGTCACACAGGGTTGGTGTGTTCAAGGAGAAAGAAAGGATAATTAAAACTAAAGAATTATTATTAGTTTATTTAGCAGGCGCCTTTATCCAAGGCGACTTACAGAGACTAGGGTTTGTGAACTATGCATCAGCTGCAGAGTCACTTACAATTATGTCTCACCCGAAAGACGGAGCACAAGGATGTTAAGTGACTTGCTCAGGGTCACACAATGAGTCAGTGGCTGAGGTGGGATTTGAACATGGGACATCCTGGTTACAAGCCCTTTTCTTTTACCACTGGACCACATTGCTACGCGTGCTGGTTTTACACCAGCCCCGCTACTTGTTAAAGGACAGTGTCTGCTAGTTGGTTTGTTTTGGCCAACATGCCTTTCGTTTTGTTCAGTGTTTCTGTTTTGTTTAAATCTTTGTTTTGTTTAAATAAATCTGCGCAGCAGCGCTTTACTCACAATACTATGCTCTGGATTTCCTTCCGGGTCTGATGTCACCATGAAGCCAGCCTGTTCACACAGGGAAACAGTCCATTTTTACTGGACAACACTGGTAATAGCATTTAATTGAGAAAATAAGTGTTCTGTCTTTATGCCCCAGATATTGATGTCAATATGACCTTAATATGGCAGTCATATTAGGTCACGAAATATGTTAAGGTGGCTGTAGCAGCATTTTAAAATGACTACTAATTTCTTGTACAGTTGAGTGCCAAGTATGAAGCCACTATTGCAAAGAATTAGAGCTTTGACATCTGGTAACCACATGATCACAGTAAGTCACATGATCACAATATGAGCTGTTTTTTATGAGATTATTTTTCCGTTGGAGTTTCGACAACATTGAAAATAATGGTTTATCAGAAATTAGCAGTTGAAGTACCAACAGCAGTTCCGGAATGACATTTACATAAAAGTTCCCTCATGGAATGGTTTTGGGGTTTTTTTGTTCATTTTTCTAAGTAATTTAACTGTATCACATTAAGAGTAATGTGAGCTCAAATGATTGATAAAGAAACATTCATATGGATAAAAAATGGTCTTCAAAGACCAAGACTATATATTTTGATTTCCTTGGGTCTCCATGTTCTGATGCGTGACACTAATGATATGAGTATTTTTGTGCTTCTTTAAAATTCTTGTTAATTCTATTTCGGAAAACTCTGAAATGTTGCTTCTTTCAAAAAACAAGAAGGATCTGATTCATGGTTTGTCTGAATGTAATCTTATACACTACATCCTTTAAATTGTGGAGATGATACTGCTACCTACAGAGCTGTCAATGTCTTCATAACTGTGTTTATAAAAATAAAACAATGCTCAGGTCTCATTTTGCTTGGTTATTAGACTGTCAACATACGTCAGCAAAGACACTATGAATGTAAAGGAGCTGCCAAGGTGTGCCTTGTAATAATTATTGAGCTGTTACTTGGTTTTCTGTTGCTATTTCTGGAGCCACAGTTGCTGCAGTGAGGCAAGTAAGAGCATTCATGAAACAGCCATCAGAGGATCTTTTTTTAAACAATCTCTGAGTAATTGGCACCTAAATGCCACAGGCAAAATGCTGCTTGACGTACGATGTGTCATACATCATTTTGTTCAGCTCAATTCCTTAAAAAAATATCTGGATGTGATGTGATATTAAATGATTATTTAAAATAAATTCTTAAAAGAAAATTGGAGCAAATTAGTATAACAATTGTTAAAATACTATTAGGCGGTGTACTGCAGCTCTATTCAGCTACAGGTACCTGGAATAAATAATTACATGGGAAACCTGACACACGTTTCTTTATACATTTGCCCAGCGCTGTAAAAGATCACAGCACTTGGTCACCCCGTGTGACACATGCATACATAAAGAAAGCCCTTCAGCTGTGTAAAAAAAAAAAAAAAGTCAAAGCTGTTCAGCAAACGTATTTAAAGAAAAAGTTTACTGATCTGTGTTTACTTTTCTTTCTACACAGCTGAAAAGGGGCTTTTGGCTGAAACGCATGTAGCCAGCTAATCACACTCGCTACCTTGACACTTGTATTAGTCTTTATTAAAGGGCATGCCTGATAATTAAGCTGCGTTTAGCCTTATTATTTAAACTTGTGTGGCAGGTAATAGCATGGAGGTGGCTGCTGCAACAAAGCTTTGTTATTTGTGAACTGTAGCTGAGATGAATTGAGGAAAGTGCTTTTTGTTTCCGTGATTTGGGGATCTGGCAGGTTTCTTTTAGATGTTGTTTTAGAAGATGTTAGTTTTTATCTAGACACAAAATATTCATTCATAGTCACTTTACATTGTACAATAGGCTAGGTCATATAAAGGTTCATAGCTCCTACACACAAACTCGCAAAAGAATGCTTCACCACCTGAAAGATGTCATGTCAATGAATAATTTAAGTCATGTCTCATTGATTTGCAAGTTAGTAATCTCTAGTTATGCGCATGTAAAATATGTATACATATTCACTGTACATTGTAAGGTAGCCTATGTCAAATAAAGTTACTACAATACTTTGTGCTTAAGAATGATGGCAGGGGAAGATAAGCCTAAATTGTCTCTGTGACAAAGTGGTTTGCATTGTGCAGGTGTAGAAGTGATGCAATGCGTAACAGATGACAGACAACAAAGTTCACGGTCCAAACAATTCTTGGTTTCCGTTTGTAATCCATAAATAATAATCCCAGGCAATACACAGCAAAGTGTATTGGACTGTTTTAAACCATGGGTTACAGTCCCGAAATAATAAACACAGTATAAACACACACAAATACACAAGTTAACATGCAAGTGGTGAAATACAATGGTGTTGTCCGCGGTTGCCACATCGCTTCCCGCCTGGGGCGATGACTTGGTGTACCATGGCTCCGCCCCCTTTCTAGACTTCCACCTTTCTCTAGAATGAATTGTCAGACCATCCAGTCCGGGGCACTCTGTTCCCTTTACACAGCTCCCTCACAGGTCAGGGGGGAGATTTATAACCAAGATTCATTCTTTCTCTGTCACAATCTCCTGTTTAACTAAGCTAATTAATACAAATCTATTCTTAAATGTGTCCCTTTGTAGGCATGTTTTTTGTGCTGTTACTTTTCAACTTGGCTTTTTGTATGCTTAATATTTTGACCAGATACTATACAAAGCCTGTATCAAGTAAATACCCATGATAGTAATCCTTAAAAAAAAAGAAATGCTGCACATAACTTTCTACAGCACATATGACACAAAAAAACATTCTACACCTCAGTAACAATGGTACACCCTGTCAGATGTGGCAGAAATGCCTGGGTTATGCCTTCTCCAGTGCAGGGCTGAACAGTTACTGTATTTTGGATTACTATTGTTTCATTAATCTAAATTTATACTAATGTGACATTGATAATATTTTATTGATAATATTTTATTTTATTGTAAGGCTTTCCCTGCGGAACACTGCTATGTTATGTCATGTGTGTAGTCGGACAGTTTTTGGTGACGCACATGTAGTAGTCTTCTTCTGGCTGGCCACTGAGCAGCCGCGTCTGGCGGCTGCTCTGTGTTTTGTTTTTGTAGCTTGTGTCTTCGCTCGGCTGTGGAACAAAATTAAAGAAAGAAAGTGCTGGAACTGTTAGCTGTATCAAAGTGCTATTGTGTCCCGACCAGAACCCTCAGACCACGTATCCCCCGAAGAATAAAAATTAAGGGCTTACACTAATGTTTTATTAAATGTCTAGTTTGAACGCATGTTCATGAAAAGACACAAAGTGAAACTGACAGAAACTTATTTGCAGTTTGATTAGAGTGAATGTTCTACATCGCCAATGAGGTCAGGACGTATTTCGGCTTGGGATCACCTGAAGGAAGAAAAAACATCTGTGTTTTCTAACACATATAACAATGTTTGCACATTAAGTCCATACTTGTTTTATTATTAATATGCAATTACCCTGGATAGAATTTGCCGTTGTAAGTTTTCATTGTGTTCCTCCATAATAAGGCCAACAAGGTAATGGCCCAAAATCTATCTTTACCTTCTGTGATTCAGGTAATAACCTTTAAAGACAAAAAGATTAAATAAATTGCCGATAAGTGTTGGTATGGGTGAAGAAATGATTACAACACATATACTTAAGAGCTTGTTCATAATTAATATGTGGTGATTAAGGGTTGAGGGTCATGTTGGATGTTGGATGTGTCAAATATGTACTTCACATTTATCCAAGTAGAATTTGATAATAATTGTGTGCATGTTGTGTAAATTAACTGTATTTACTTACATTTGTGATAACAAAGTGTTACACTTACAACCCAAACAATGGCCAGTGGAATTTGAACTTTATAATGCAAACACAGAGGCTCTGGTAAAAGGTATCAGGAAATTAGATGCTGAGCCCTTAAAAAAAATCTCTGGTTGCCTCCACTCTCCTGTACTAATCGGTAGTTTGTTTGTGTGTGTGTGTGTGTGTGTGTGTGTGTGTGTGTGTGTGTGTGTCCACATATATTTTCTTTTAACAGAACAGATTTTAAGATTTTGTAGTCAGTAACAGTCCGTGCTGGATGATTTTTAGTTATCCATTCCCAAAGGAGCGGGGAAAAAAACAGACCAACACAAAAGTCCTGATGGCAAAACACAATCTAGACATTTCTTCTGTCTGATCTTCCTTCATATGCATTTTTTTTTAAATTTATTACAATCAGTCCATTTTAGTTTAAATATTCTTACACGTTTCAACGACACATTTACACGGAGCTGTACTTTCAGCACCACAGAATGAAACATATGATGCACGTTTTCAACTTACAATTTAATACAATGAATACAAATACACATAGAGTTGTGTTTTGTTTGTTTAGTTAAATTAAAATCATGACGTTTCAAAGCAAAGACTGGCGTTTATTATTAGTGGGGCTTGCAAAGCAAGAGTCCCCACTTTAAATCTTCGACATACTACTTCTTCTTCTTCTTTTTCTTCTTCTTCTTCTTCTTCTTCTTCTTCTTTGGCACGCTACTCCTCTTACACCATTTAAGCTAGAAACGCTGTTCAAACTTTAAAACGTGTAGACCGGCCTGGAATAGTGTGCTTGTATACAACTTTTTGATATCTTTTATATGTTTTAAACTATTAAGCTTCTTGTCCTTTTTTGTCCATCTTCATTCACTTTAATGGGACTTTTTTCAACATTCTAAAGCCCCCCATTGTTTAAAAACTCCCAGACTTCCAACATTCTATTTACTGTAAACGATGTAACTTTTGACACAAATCAGCTACTTTGACCACTTTCCCAACAAGTAAGACAAAAAGTTAGAGCAAATGAAATCTTCCTCTACTTCTCAGCTATTCAAATATGAAATCAAAACCGAAATAACTTTTACCAATCAAGAGGTACAGCTGTTTTAGTAACCGCATCAACTTCTTCAGTAGGCTACTTCCCACTGTTGAATTAACTGTCATAGAACTTTGAGAAATTTCAAATTATAACACATTCTAAGCATGAGACAATTAGTAAACAATGTGACTTAATAATAATAATAACTAGATGGTAACTTAAAGTTACCATCTAGTTATTATTATTATTATTATTATTATTATTATTATTATTGCTGTTCTTGTTTTGTATCAACATTAAATCTAATTTGAGACATGCAAGTTTTCTCTCACAGTAACTGCCACATTCAAATTCATCTTTTGTGCTACTGTGAGTGTGTATAACTAGAGATTACTAACTCGCAAATCAATGAGACATGTCTTAAATTGTTCATTAGCATCAAGACTTTCACGAGGTGAAATAACATTCCTTTGTGAGTTTGTCTGTTGGAGCTATGAACCTTTATATGACCGAGCTTATTGTACAATGTAAAGTGAATATGTATGTATACTTTTTGTGTTCAGAACTACAGATTACTCAATCGTAAATCAACCAGACATGGCTTAAATTACTCCTTAGCATGCCATCTTCCATAGGGTGAAATGGCATTCTGTTGCGAGTTTGTTTGTATGAGCTATGAACCATTATATGATGTAATCTACTCTACAATGTAAAGTGAATATGTATGCATATTTTTTGTGTTCATAACTAGAGATTGCTAACTCGCAAATCAATGAGACATGGCTTAAATTACTCCTTTGCATACCATCTGGCATAGTGTGAAATAGCATTCCTTTGTGAGTTTGTTTGTAGGAGCTAGGAACCTTTATAAGGCGTAGCCTATTGTACAATGTAAAGTGACTATGAATGCGTATTTTGCATGTTCATAGCTATAGATTACTAACTCGCAAATCAGCGAGACATGGCTTAAATTACTCCTTAGCATGGCATATTTCATAGGGTGAAACAGCATTCTTTTGTGAGTTTGTATGTAGAGCTAGGAATTGTTAATTGAGTAGAATGTAGTGAATGTGTGAATATTGAATATCCAATATCCAATACCAACAATGGCATTGTCACTGGTTTAAAGCAAGGCAATCTGTAAACTAATGCTATTATCATACTGAATAAATTGGTACTTTTGTATTTAATAAATAAACCATGTTTGTTTTTACAACTTGACCTTGCCTCTATTACTGTTGTTTTTCACTCACATAACTTTGGGTTACGCGTCATTAAATAAATAACTTTGTTTTGTAATTATTTAAACCTTTTGTATATATATAAAAACAATTTTTGTATACTGCAGTTATACTTCCATTTCAGCCATATATATATAGCCATATATATATCAAAGTCCAGGATAAACCACTGCAGCAGTATTAAATACATTAAATAATAATACTGTGGCTGGAGCCTTAACTACCCATCAATCACACAATTACCTCATTAAGACTCCAGCCACATTCTTCACAAGGTTTTTATAGGCGGTGAATTAACCCCATCTTTGCTACAATACACAATTCAAAATAATAAACAATTGCAATACATTAGAACCTGGTACGATTTACAAAAATGAAACACAGTAATATTTATTTAATGGAAACAATAATAATACAAATAATAATCAAAATAGTGCACCTTTATATACATATTCATAAGGGGCGGAGCACCCTGCCACACATACGAGCCCTCTTGAGGTGTCGTGGACTAGTTGACGAAACACTGAGGATGGAAGGTGCCCACTTGAAGACCCCAGAGATGTACCCTACTAAGCTCAATCCAGACGGTTGTCATGCTGATGCGCTGGGGAGGCCGCACTGTGGTTGATCCCCGGAGCCAGCATCGCAACCGTTGTGTGTGCTGATGCGCCAGGGAGGCAAAATAAGCTGATCCCTGGAGCCAGCATTACACTTCAGCCATCAACACCAGACAGAAGGATATCTACATCATCATATGGAAGGAAACGTAAATGGATGGAGACACATATGGATCACATTAGTTTACTGTAAAGCTACGTCTTAGTTGGTGCTTATCTTGGCGAGAGCCGAGTTGAAATCAGCATGAAGTTTTAACATCTACTCTCGTGTAATGGAAATCATAAAGAGAAAAACAATTAGTTTTTAATTAGTAAATCAATTTTTATTTTTTATTAACTTGCAAGGGTTTTAAAACCCTATTTATAATCTGGACATTGCCTTAGAAATGAACACAGCAATTACTGAACAGTCTGTGTACGATGGAGTCTGAAAACTACTTGTTATTGGAGCGTTATTTGAGCTGACAGGGAGTGGATTGGCTGGTGCGGTAGTGACAGGAACAGGATTCACTGCTTGATTGGTTGGTTTTGAGTCTTGTTTGGAGGATCCAGCCGAGGATAGTATTGTAGACCAATTGTGTTTTTGCTGAACATTTGCTGTCCAATAGCTGCGAATTGAACTTTCGTTACGATGTCTTGTTACAGACATGATTTCTCTTATCTCCAGACCAGTGTCAGTTTCAAATTCAGTATCAAAATACTTTTCAGCTTACCAGTTCTTAAAAGCAGATACTGACCATTTGGTTTGTGTCTTGTTCTTAGTTCATTTCTTTGCAGTTCTAGGGTTTCAAGCTGATTCTCTGATACGTTTATATTCCTTTCTTTCTGTATTATTACTTGTAGTACTAGGGCTTTGTAGCAGGTTTTAAACAGCTGTAGCTGGATTGGGTGTTGTAGGTGAGGATGATAAATTTACCCACTCTGGTATTGATATCTGTGAATGAGTTAAATAAATACATGAACAAATGAAACTTGTGTAGAAGTTTAAATATTGACCTAGTTAAGCTTATGCATTTTGTATAAAAAAGTTGAAAAACAAAAAAAAGATCTTCAGGACCTTTCAGTCTATTATTTGACAATGTATTTCTTACTGTTACATCAGTTGTCTTTGAAGCTTTGTCATCACTAATCCCTACTCTTATGTCTTTGGTATTGTCAACCAGCTGTTAATGCAACTGGCTAATCTTGGGACAAAGAAGATAGGCTGTAAATAATAGATGAAGCTCTCTGTATTTGTTTTCAGCAAAGCTTATTGAGTAAATGTATCCTATTGCACTGTCACTGTGAGACTGTAGGATGAACCAAACGTTCTTGTATGTGAAACAAAGCTTCAGTCCATTCCTCTAGTCTGTTTATGGTACAACTGCAACAATATATGAGTACTGCTTTTGAAGATAAAAACAAAAAGTAGTACATAGAGGTGTGAGTGTAGTTTTAGTTAATGAAACTGCACAGTATCTACAGGGTGTAACTAGGGAGCACTGCATTGGCCTTTGTTCTCCTGTAGAGAGAGAGGAAAATCCCCTGGGACTACGGCTCAGGTGGTGACTTCCGAGGCCCGGTAATATCCATTGCTTAGGTTCCACAGGTGAAAAAAGGTGATTAGCTTGAAAAGTTCTTCTGATTGGTAACTGGGTTGCAATAGTGAAGCAACATTTATATTGGGTATTATTGGGTGTTATGTTAACACTGCAGACTCACCATGCAGCCACCCAGAGCTACAGCGTCAGAGGACAACTCACAGGCAAGCCCGCAGCCACCCGGCCAGAACACAGGGGTCGCTGGTGTGCGGTGAGCCGAGGACACCCTGGCTGACATAACCCTTCCCCTCCTCGGGAACTGCCACTAATTTATACAGGTAAGGTTTTTAGTTTTTTTTCAAAGGCTAAAATGAGAATCTGAATTAATTAAACACTCAGGCACCAATCCATTTCTCTAAAACAACGGCACTTATACTGTAAGCGCCAATCCAATTCTACAATAAACGGCCTTTCCAGCGCCAAAGAAATATTTTGTAGTGTCTCCTTTCTTCCTGCTGAACCCATGGCAAGCCGTCGCCACACTGGTGTCAGACGAAAGCGGGACGTGTAGACCTCAGAAGGAGGTGTAGGCAAGGGAACAATGGCAACAGAAAATGCTGAGACAGCTTGCTTTTGCGGGTGAATACAAGAAGCCGGGGCAGACCGTCGAGGAATTATTTTCTTCCCGTTGAACCCATGGCAAGCCGCCGCCACAGTATTTGATCTGTTTATGGACACCATATCTCTTAAGGGAGTTGGTGCTTTGTATCTATTTTTAAATTTCCCTTTAAATTCAATTCTGAATAAAATATTGTTTACAGTACACATTTGTTAAGCTAATGCAAAATAATAAAAACTACAAACATTTGGAAGATTACGTCCAAGGTTAGTGCTAATCGGGGTCTGTGAAACTAGAGGTTTATGTTTAAGTCTTAGTTAAAGACTTTAACTAAGACTTAAAAATTTTTTTGTCTTTCTTTCCTGTCACGTCTTATACTTTAACATACATATACATAAAACTTTAGCTTAAAATTTTATATATACAGTATGTATATTAAGTATAACACGTGACTGGAGAGAAAGTTTAAAAGATTAATTTATTTTTGTACTTTTTACAGTACAGTATTATGTTTTGTTATGCTATTAGGACTCCGACACCTTTTTTATGTTTTGTGCTTTTGTGAAACAGTATCTGTTACTTAAAAATGTCTAGTAGACATTTAATGGAAAAAGACACTCCATAGCTCAGTTTACACTAAGAGGAGAGATATGTAGTACAGATTCTATGTTACCTGTGAATTATATAAAACTGAATTATATAAAATGTTGCCTCAGTTTCTTTATTTTTCTATTTGTCTATTTAACCCTAACCCTAACCCTATGTGTTAAAACCATGAAGTAATATCTCAACATGAAATTAAATGCCACCAAATTTCCTTTCATTTGATTAATGTATCTGAAACAAAACTATAAGGGATTGTCAGTGTTGAGAAGTGAGAAAATATTTAGATATGTTCTTTGTTTTGTGGTATCATTCATTAGTAAACATCCAACCCAACTGAGCACAGAGAAAGGTGTCTTTATACAATGGCAATATGTGCATATAAATAGATCAAGGAATCAAATTCACTAAAATGGAAAGACGAAAACAAAGCAGAAACCGTGGCCTTTTAATGGTGAACATAAATGGGGCAAGTATGACCACATTATTGTGCATCCTAATTTTGTATTTTAACAGAAATTCTTCCTTTTTATATATAGTTTGCTAATCTCCTGTAAAACTAATGAGATTAAATTAAGATATCTTGAACTGTTAGAACTAATGACTCGAAGTGACTCGAGCCAGATTATTTCCACCCATGCTGAAAACATGCTGATTACCCAGACCCAAAACAATCCAAATACAATGTAGAATGATAGCAGCTAACTTCCCTGTATCTGCTTCCAATTCCCAACACGCAAGTTATATCTCAAATTGAAACCTCACTTTTCACCTGTAACTTGGTGTGGAATTACTGTTTTTTTTTCAACTTATTTATAAAACGTACAATACAAAAAAAGGTTAGAATCCAGGTTAAGTCACAAACGCAATTTAATGATTTTATCATTCCTCACTGACAGAGGTCCTCATGAGAAACCACCTCACACCTTGCTGTAATTTGTAACGGTTAAGAGGGGCCTAAGGCTGCATGGCAAAGGTTTGTCTTTCCGGTAATGATCAAGACACACTGATCCAGTAGGAAAGCTTGCACAGTGATTACCCTCACCATAATATCTCTGAAGTAATCTTTTCAAAGATTTCAGTATTAAGTGTGTGTTTAATGTGCAGGTTTCTCAAGGTGCCATTGTGAATTGTTATTGTAAACTAGGTGCACTTTGCCCAGTTGGATGGCTTTTATGTAATGGCAATTAATGTAAAAAAATAATAATAAACTGCATAGAAGATTATTCAGTGGTCACATTCATAAAAAATGGGGGTTGACAACTATAATGAACTAGATGAACAATATTATTTTGTTATTTATTTATTTATTTGGCAGATGCCTTCATCTAAGGTGACTTACAGGGCAGTAAAGGGTTACAATACAAGCTTGATATTTAAATACAGTGTAGTTTACAGTAAGTGCAAATAATACTACTAAAATACAATATGAACTAGCATGCAGCAAGTTAGGATTACAACAAGTTATATCTACAATCACAAAGTAGTGCAATAGTGCAAGGATACTGCATAATAGGAGCGTTAGTACAAGAGATATGGCCTGAATATTAGGAAACAGGCACAGGTTTTTGCATCTACGGTTCAGTTGTGCACACTTGGTATCTGCAAAATAAAGAAACTACCTTCTATTAATATTTTAATATGTACACCCTGGTGCAGTGCTGTGTCTGTGTGATACAAGTCTTTTATACTGACCCTTACTGGTGAGACAAGGTTAAAAGTAGAGGTTGCAGAATACTCATGGGCTTTTCATTGTCCGTTTACAGACTTGGTGCAACAGTAAAACTGTCAGCGCCCCGGATGAGAGGAAAATAATCTTATAATTGGCTTTTAAAACATTGCAGAAGTTAATTGCCATTGATTGGTAGTCAATTAGAAAAGTGAGGGAGGTTTTTTTTGTCTGTTTTTAAATCAACTGTTAGGAATGGATTTATTAAATACCTGCTAATAAATACTTCTTTAAGACAATCTGAGTATGAGAAACAGGCAGTTTGCACATCCCCAGTTAAAAGCTCTATAACAGTTGAACACATACATGGGGTGTGTGTTATCGCCAGTTTGCACCCAGCGTCCGATCATTACACCAGCATTGGGACTGGGTCTGTTAGATGTCAACACACTGTACTAGAATCCCAGCATAGGGACTAGATTAGCCATTCTGAAAGTGCTCTCCTGCATACATATTTTAAACTGAAAGTAGGCTAGATTATTTTTTTATTTTTTTTGTGTCACATTAAAATGATTCCCCTGTGTTAAATATTCAAATTTAGCAGAAGCCTTACAAAATACCGTCACAGGGAGTTTCAACAGTGCCTTACAAGGGACAAATAAATCATTGAAGTTCCTTGCAGCTTAGTCAGGATGCTTGTCTTAACTAAAAACAGTGGAACTGTAAAGGTAACCTCAGTCACCCATAACACTTTAAAACCAGCATTTTACATTTATCACTCTAATTACAAGGCATTGTCACAGATAGTTCTGGCACATCCCTTTTGTGCTATAAGTCATTAGATCCTTTTGCAAGGAAGCCCTTGGTTGCAAGGGTATGCAGTTCTTTGATGGAGCCAGATTCAGTTAAAATGTGTTTGCCCACTGACGATGGGAATGAGAATGTAGAGATGGGAGCCCAGCTAACAAGATTTAAGTTTTTGAAGGTATCAGGCTTTTAAAGACCCACACCCTTGAGCAGAAACTGACCCAAGACTGTCACAGCTACTGGAAGCAGGCTGATCTTTGGGAAACAAATTGAACATTTGTGAAACTGCAACAAATACTGTAATGACTGTAATGTGTTTTAAAGAATATAAAACCAGTAGAAAATATTATTAGCAGATCGTGTGTACACTGGCCTGGTTCCAAACCTCCCTTATCAGGCAAAAGCATATTTTTTAATTAGACTCAGAGTCTCAAAACATTCAGATCCAGCGAGAGCAGAATGGCAGAATCTATGGAGCACACTTAATATGCTAGAAGCAATCGAACTAGGTTTGATTATAGTAAGAAAAAACTAAAGTATTTAAATAAATAAGAAACCTAATATAATAACATTAAGTAAATGTATGAGCAGCCCTGTTTTAATATTTAAGGTTGCATTTGCTGCTAAGCAGGTGCCTAATTAAAAATGAGCCTCTTGCCTTCTGTGTATATCAATGAAGTAAAATAGAATTATTATTATTATTATTTATTTCTTAGCAAACGCCCTTATCCAGGGCGACTTACAATTGTTACAAGATATTACATTATTTTTACATACTATTACCCATTTATACAGTTGGGTTTTTACTGGAGCAATCTAGGTAAAGTACCTTGCTCAAGGGTACAACAGCAGTGTCCCCACCGGGGATTGAACCCACAACCCACCGGTCAAGAGCCCTAACCACTACTCCAGAATTGCAGTTTATATGAGATTGCTATATTGACATATCTGAATTAGAACTACATGTTACACAATGGCTGATGAAGCGAGGATTTTTTGATGGTCAGCGATTATATAATGAGCGATCTCGTTAATATTAACGAATGAAATACCTTTCAGATAACGGCAGATGGGAGTTTATATTACAATAATCATTTTCTACATATAACAGAAATGAATTAGAACCTGGCAGGAAGAGATGGGAATGGAAAGTGTAGGACGTGTTAATACGTTAAGTTAGATATTGGTTTGAAATAATGAGTATTGGAAAATGCTTATGATAGTGTTTCATATTAATCAACCCTAAAATTGGCAAAAAGCAGAGGTTGTCTTAAAACATGCTTTAACTGGATGTTGTATGAACAGGGAAGAAGGTCAGACTTAGTTCAATCACTATAACACTATGGCATTCTAATATATTAATGATAGCCTGTATTTAGATAAAAATAACTGGACCTCCATTAAAAGCTTAAAAGATTTATCAATGGAATAAAATAATATTACAATTTCTAGGAGCAACTGTTATACTGAAGTAACTTAATTAGAAATACATCTTATAATGAATGCCACTTAAAGTTAAACTGTTGAAATAACATATTAAAAGTTTATTATAACAGAAGCATGGTGTCGACAATATTGTAAACATATTGTTAAGACACATTTGAGATAATGTTCATTTAATTAATTTAAGAATTAGTTCAGTTTCTCCAACTAAACAAAAAGTGTTTTAGACAAACTAAGAATATAAATGTTTAGCTTATATAAAGGTTTTACTGCAGTAATAAACAGAGGTATTTATTTACAGGAAAACTAGAGTTTAAAAGTGAAATAATTAAATGTTTGTCTCAGACACACAGTATAATTCTGGAAGGGCATTAGACCTTCAAAAGATAAGGCTTAGTCTTTGGCACCTCAAAGAAAGATTCGGTGTTGGCTCTTAAAAGCGGGATTTGCCAACCTTGAATGCTAATCAATGGAAGGTGCTTTAAGAAAGACAGGAGTATGTATCTCATTATATTATAAGAAAATAATGAGAGCTGATTTATAAAAATTAGGATGTGAGGTTTTTTTATTATCTGAAAAGATACTGGTCCAGGTGTCTCTTGAATCGACCAAAAAATGACTTCATGCAGTGAATTTGGAAAAGTGCTTACAGTGGAGTTTCATATTAATTAAAACACTAGCCTTGGCAAGAAAACATGGTGTCTGAAACCTGCTTGTGCAGGTGAATTTTTAGAACAGAGAGAGAGGTCAGGCTTGGTCCAAGCATGGTACAAGTTAATATAAGGCTATTATAGTTAACATATTTATTATAGCTTGAATTTAAATGGAAATAACTGAACTAACCACTGTATGCTTATTCAAAGGCTTGTAATAAACCCCTACAGTTTTTTATCCAGTACTTTGTTAATACTCCTGTATATGAAAGTAAACAAATCTGAAAAGTTGACGAGATATGCTGCTCAGAGGGAATATATTGTAGACCCAGGTTAATATAATCACACAGAAAGATGATGTTATATATATATATATATATATATACAGTGCCTTGCATAAGTATTCACGCCACTTGGACTTTTCCACATTTTGTAGTGTTACAACCTGGAATTAAAATGGATTTAATTGGGATTTTTACCATTTGATTTACACAACATACTTAACACTTTGAAGGTGCAAAATATTTTTTATTGTGACACAAAAGTTAATTAAACAAAAAAAAAGACATTTGTTGGTTGCATAAGTATTCACTCCCCTGAGTCAATACTTGGTAGAAGCACCTTTGGCAGCAATTACAGCTGTGAGTCTTTTTGGGTAAGTCTCTACCAGCTTCTTGTACCAGGTTCTTGTTTTTAAACCACTCCAGTGTAGCTTTGGCTGTGTGTTTAGGGTCATTGTCCTGCTGGAAGGTAAACCTCCGCCCCAGTCCCAGGTCTCTTGCAGACTGAAACAGGTTTTCCTCTAGAATTTCCCTGTATTTGGCTCCATCCGTCTTGCCCTCAATCCTGACCAGTTTCCCAGTCCCTGCCGATGAAAAGCATCCCCATAACATGATGCTGCCACCACCATGCTTCACCGTGGGGATGGTGTTCTCAGGGTGATGAGCAGTGTTGGCTTTGTGCCACACATAGCATTTTGCGCTAAGGCCAAAAAGTTCAATTTTGGTCTCATCAGACCAGAGAGCCTTAAGGCAAACCTGCAAATAATAATAGTGTTGGAAGTGATACAGCGGCATGTATCACTTCTATTTGTAATCCACGGGTTTGACCCGTAACCCCAAAAGTCCCGTTCAGTCACCCACACAAAACACAAACACAAAGACAGTGCGTGATTCAAGTGCTAATGGTGAAAACAAAAGACAGTTCTGGTAGTGCAAAGAGTGAAACGGTGAAGTCCGGGTTTGTCGCTGGCCTGCGGCTGCAGCTCCGGATCGTGCTCAGTATCCCTCAGTGGCTAAATAACACACAAGACACACAAGGTTTTAGACACAGACACGAAAACACTCACAGTTTCTTCACTCTACGGGCTCCTTCTTGGTTAGTTTGTTTAACCATATACAAAGGAACAGATCACTCAAGCCATGCCCCCTATTTATACCCTCGCCCATGACCCCGAGGTTAACGAGCGCATCTGCTCCTCCAGTCCTCGGATGCCACGCCGCTTACCGTCCGGGTCACTGAACTCGGGTGCCGTGGCTCCGCCCCCTTCCGAAATGACCGACTTCCATCTACCCTACGGAATAAATTGTCGTGCCATTTCATTAAGGGTACTCTGTTCCTCGTGCACCGTGCCCTCACAGGTCGAGAGGGAGATCTAACACCAAGACTCATTCGCTCTCTGTCACACCTCCTTACCTGGTCACTGAGTTTTGGTGGACGGCCTTCTCTAGGCAGAGTCGCGGTTGTGCCATATTCTTTCCATTTTTTAATAATGGATTTAACAGTGCTCCGGGGGATGTTCAAAGTTTGGGATATTTTTTTATAACCCAACCCTGATTGGTGCTTTTCCAGAACTTTATCCCGGACTTGTTTTGATCGCTCCTCGGTCTTCATGATGCTTTTTGTTTAGATATGCACTCTAACAAACTCTGGGGCCTCCCAGAAACAGGTGTATTTAATCTGAGATCATGTGACACTTTAATTGCACACAGGTGGACTCCATTCAACTAATTATGTGACTTCTGAAGGCAATTGGTTGCACCAGAGCTTATTTAGGGGTGTCACAGCAAAGGGGGTGAATACTTATGCAATCAAGACTTTTCAGTTTTTTATTTGTAAATAATTTTGAAAAATATGTAGTTTTTTTCCCCACTTCGACATTATGGACTATTTTGTGTAGATCAGTGACAAAAAAATCCTAATTAAATCAATTTTAATTCCAGGTTGTAACACTACAAAATGTGGAAAAGTCCAAGGGGGGTGAATACTTATGCACATATAAACTTGTATTGTATTGTGAGGTAGTATAGCAAGGATCCTGTGAACTCAACTGACTTTTTAGAAAAAGGAGGGGTTGAAAAAAGAGAAGCTATGAGATCATGTTTCAATATTTTTGGAAAGAAGTTTTCTCCAATTAATTCTGAAGGTTGTTGAGCAACTCCAAATAGTTTTAAAAAAGAGTTGACCGGATCTTTCTAGAATATATCATTAACTCAAAGATAAGAACTGTCAAGGCAGATTGATGATCAGATTTAATTGGGACTCCTGATGTATTCAATGGAGGGAAAATCCTATATAAGCCCAGATCAAGACCAAATTCGAGATCGCTCGACTTGCTAACTACAAGTTGTGTGGTCCATGCACTGAAGAGCTCTGAAAAAACTGACTGCTGTTTGGTCTCTGCCTTTTGAAGACAGTTCTTATTTTTCATATATCCTACACTACTCTTCCATATACTGAAAGGTAAGCATATATTTGAATTTAATATCTTTTTTATATTGGATGCATTGCTATAAGGTATAGGATTTATATTTTAGCTGTTGAGAGTGATATATTGAATGTTCTAGAATGTAGCGGTGGGCACTTCAGCTTTTTGCATTTTATAGTCTGAAGGCTAAGCATATGATAACCATTTGTATTACTGTTTTGAACCTGTAAAGGCACTGGAAACGCCCAGTCTGCCTATTAGCAGGGATCCAAAGTGACTTGCAACCACTTGATCAATTTTTAAAGCATTTAATAAACCGAAAAGAGCACTACTACTGCTCTGATTTGTTAAAACTTCAAATTAAAATAGTCTATGCCATTTTCTAGATGATTAAAAAGTTGTCTTGATACGTTGCAAGCCCAGTGCACGAACGATCCACTTACAGGAGTCCAAAACATCTTTATGTCCTCCTAAACGTCTCCCCTGAATTTAAGAGTGTATTCAGAGCATATATATACAAATAAAAAGAGTGCGATTTATGATTTATGACAGCATCAAAGACCTATCTACCTCATTGATTTATTCTTTCCTTCTGAAAAAGGGCAAAACTGCAGCCCGTTACCACCAGTGATAAGTACCATTATTGATTTTCATTTTATCTAAGCAAAAGAAGAAACAATGCACAGCAGCACAATACTACAGTTTGCCTGGGCCTCATCTTGTTATATTAAGGCAAGGCAGGCACTACTGCTAGGCTGGTACAGGTGTCACTTACAGGTAATGGTGCTACGATGTAGAAATGCGGAAAGCGAGGAAATGAATTTGTACCACAGCATTCTTCTGGGGTAAGATATGTACAGTATACGACTCTCTGTCTAAAGTACAATTTAGAGTATGTGCAATATATATATATATACAGTGCCTTGCGAAAGTATTCGGCCCCCTTGAACTTTGCGACCTTTTGCCACATTTCAGGCTTCAAACATAAAGATATGAAACTGTAATTTTTTGTGAAGAATCAACAACAAGTGGGACACAATCATGAAGTGGAACGAAATTCATTGGATATTTCAAACTTTTTTAACAAATAAAAAACTGAAAAATTGGGCGTGCAAAATTATTCAGCCCCTTTACTTTCAGTGCAGCAAACTCTCTCCAGAAGTTCAGTGAGGATCTCTGAATGATCCAATGTTGACCTAAATGACTAATGATGATAAATAGAATCCACCTGTGTGTAATCAAGTCTCCGTATAAATGCACCTGCACTGTGATAGTCTCAGAGGTCCGTTTAAAGCGCAGAGAGCATCATGAAGAACAAGGAACACACCAGGCAGGTCCGAGATACTGTTGTGGAGAAGTTTAAAGCCGGATTTGGATACAAAAAGATTTCCCAAGCTTTAAACATCCCAAGGAGCACTGTGCAAGCGATAATATTGAAATGGAAGGAGTATCAGACCACTGCAAATCTACCAAGACCTGGCCGTCCCTCTAAACTTTCAGCTCATACAAGGAGAAGACTGATCAGAGATGCAGCCAAGAGGCCCATGATCACTCTGGATGAACTGCAGAGATCTACAGCTGAGGTGGGAGACTCTGTCCATAGGACAACAATCAGTCGTATACTGCACAAATCTGGCCTTTATGGAAGAGTGGCAAGAAGAAAGCCATTTCTTAAAGATATCCATAAAAAGTGTCGTTTACAGTTTGCCACAAGCCACCTGGGAGACACACCAAACATGTGGAAGAAGGTGCTCTGGTCAGATGAAACCAAAATCGAACTTTTTGGCAACAATGCAAAACGTTATGTTTGGCGTAAAAGCAACACAGCTCATCACCCTGAACACACCATCCCCACTGTCAAACACGGTGGTGGCAGCATCATGGTTTGGGCCTGCTTTTCTTCAGAAGGGACAGGGAAGATGGTTAAAACTGATGGGAAGATGGATGGAGCCAAATACAGGACCCAATTTTTCAGTTTTTTATTTGTTAAAAAAGTTTGAAATATCCAATAAATTTCGTTCCACTTCATGATTGTGTCCCACTTGTTGTTGATTCTTCACAAAAAATTACAGTTTCATATCTTTATGTTTGAAGCCTGAAATGTGGCAAAAGGTCGCAAAGTTCAAGGGGGCCGAATACTTTCGCAAGGCACTGTATATATATATATATATATATATTGTGCAGGGCAGATCCTTGCCCGTAAATACTGTGTGGTTTATATGTGTTTTGGTGGTGATTGGCAGGGATGGGGTTAATCCCCAGCCTGCCAAATACATGTAAGAATGAGGCTGGTCTCAAACGAGGTCATTGGTGTTGTTTGGGAACACCACACAGAATAAAATGGGAGCTTGAAGCTCCATTAGAGAGAGGACCTCCAGGGAGCTGGTAAGAGAGAAAGTGCTGTGTGAAGAACAATAGAAGAAAACCAGTGAAAGCTTTGCCCAGCCGGGTTAAATTAAAGAGTGGTTTGTTGGGAAAATGGCCTAGCCGTCCCAATACTTTAGTTTAGGAAAACCAAAAGTTTAGTTAGGGGAGTTTTTATTTGTTTATTTTGGTTTTGTACCTAATAAAACTTAGTCTGGGTCTACTTTAAAAGGGCGTAAACGAACCTAAGCAAGAAGACTTGGTTACTGTGTATATATATATTGTAAGACAGCAGGGAGGGGGTTAAAGCCTCCCTGAAGAAAAAACATGTGCGGAATGCACATTTGTTTAATTTAATTGTTTGCTTTATTGTTTAATTGAATTTGTTAAATTGTTTTAGTATTAATTATCCCCTGCACCTGGTAGCCATTGTTAAATTAGTACCAGGTGCAGGGTATTTAAGGGAGGCAGATAGTCTGCTCATGGCTGCTAAGGAGAAGGAGGCAGAAGAGGTGCTCTGTCTCAGAGTAGCCAACGTGAATAAAAAGTGAGTGTGGTATTAAACCTGTGGTTTGTGTAAGGACGGGGAAACAGCTTAGCTGCCCCGTATTAGACAGGGTGTTCCTGGAAGTTTTAGTTAGCGCTCCAAAAGAGCTAGGTGTTTATTTTGTGTTTGTTTTGTTTTGTGTTTATTAAAAAATTGTGCAACCGCACTTTAAAAAAATCCATTTCTGTGTATTGGGTCTATTTTTAAAGGGGCAACGAACCGTGTGAGGTGCAAATCTATTACATGTGGTGGCAGCGTGTGTGGGCGCCCCTAGAGACCCAGAAAATGGATTTTAAAGAACTGATCGAGAAGATCAATAAAAATACAGCTGCTCAGAAAGAGCAAAATGAGAGATGGGAGAGAGAGCTGGGGTTGGCCCCGCTGAAGAGACAAGTGCGGGAGCCGACCGAACTGGAGCTGTTGTTCCAAAGGTGGGAGCAAGCGAGAGGAGCCCCGCTGACTCCAGCCTCAGAGCCCAGTGGGGAGGAGCCGCCGCTTCCAGAGCCCAGAGGGGAGGAGCCGCCGCTTCCAGAGCCCAGAGGGGAGGAGCCGCCGCTTCCAGAGCCCAGAGGGGAGGAGCCGCCGCTTCCAGAGCCCAGAGGGGAGGAGCCGCCACTTCCAGAGCCCAGAGGGGAGGAGCCGCCGCTTCCAGAGCCCAGAGGGGAGGAGCCGCCGCTTCCAGAGCCCAGAGGGGAGGAGCCGCCGCTTCCAGAGCCCAGAGGGGAGGAGCCACTGTTGCCAGAGTCACCGGTGGAAGTCAAGGGGGAGGATGTGCCGCCTCCCCTGCAAGCCAGTCCGGCGTTGCCGAGGGAGGTCCCTTGTCCCGACAGCGTGGACACCTGGCCGGAATGCCCAGACCTCCCTCCGCTTGACCTGGCTCCCAAGTCGCAGTACAGCCAGGCACAGTCGTCTGCCTGGTCCCTTGCTTCACTCCCCCTGGAATCCCAGACGTCGCTGCGCAGGAGGAAGATGTCACTGCGCAAAAGGCAGACGTCGCTGGCGCTCCCCCTGCTGATTGCTCCATTCCACATACCTACTGCTCTGCTCCCCCTGAGATTAAAGACGTCGCTACGCCGGTCCACAGCCACGCGCCTCTGCCTGCCAGTCCTGGCTCCCGGTCACCGGCATGCGTTGTGGTTGCCCTGGACAAGCCGTCTGGGTCCCTCCTCGTCGGTCCTAGGTCCCTCCCTGGAAAAGCCGGAGGGACCAACCCACCCTCAAGCCCGCCCGTGGAAGAGGGCGACAATTGACATTGCTGGACTTGAGGGTGGGTGGTCTTTTAAGGGTGGAGGGAGGTGGCCGTCGAGTGGCCGGTGTCTTGAAAAGACAAGGGGGGGGATATGTAAGACAGCAGGGAGGGGGTTAAAGCCTCCCTGAAGAAAAAACATGTGCGGAATGCACATTTGTTTAATTTAATTGTTTGCTTTATTGTTTAATTGAATTTGTTAAATTGTTTTAGTATTAATTATCCCCTACACCTGGTAGCCATTGTTAAATTAGTACCAGGTGCAGGGTATTTAAGGGAGGCAGATAGTCTGCTCATGGCTGCTAAGGAGAAGGAGGCAGAAGAGGTGCTCTGTCTCAGAGTAGCCAACGTGAATAAAAAGTGAGTGTGGTATTAAACCTGTGGTTTGTGTAAGGACGGGGAAACAGCTTAGCTGCCCCGTATTAGACAGGGTGTTCCTGGAAGTTTTAGTTAGCGCTCCAAAAGAGCTAGGTGTTTATTTTGTGTTTGTTTTGTTTTGTGTTTATTAAAAAATTGTGCAACCGCACTTTAAAAAAATCCATTTCTGTGTATTGGGTCTATTTTTAAAGGGGCAACGAACCGTGTGAGGTGCAAATCTATTACAATATATATAATATATATATATATATATATATATATATATATATATATATATATATTATAGGGCTACTTTAAGATTATCTAAAATACCATTTCAGTGGTTAAGGCTTTGCATATATATAAAACAATGTGTTGTCAAGAAGGTATATGAGTTATTACAATTATATGGAACTTAGTAGAGGCTAATATTTTGTATCCCTGATTGGCTGAGGGAAAGCAGTACAGAGTTTGGAAATGTAACAGCAGAAGTCCCTATCACATTGGGTAGCTCTGGGTACCTGTAATAAACCAGACTAATACAACTGAGGACAAGACTATATTAGTTATCTAAGCCTAATTCTTGTAAACATGGCCAGTGTGGAATATGTCTTTGATCCCCAAGTTCCTTTGAAGTGTATTTCAGTCAGGAAATTCATGCGATAGATTATTTATTAAAACAGACGATACAACACTAGTACAATATTCATTATTGAACCCCCAACGATGAACTCAGCAAACTGACCAATGTTAAAACATCCTCCTGGTATAAACAACCTTCCAATTGCCTCTGGCCATCAGCAGAGAGCAGTGGAATTAATTGGAAAACAAAGTAGAATCCCAAAGCATGGGTAATTAGGAGGGCAAGATCAGAAGAGAGTCAACACGCCAGACCAACATTAATCCTGAATAGGATATTTTACTTGTCTGTTCTAGTAAAGATGTTCCAGTAAAGATGTGGAACAGACTGAACCTTAAATCACTTTTAACAGTAAATGTGTTTCCACGGTGGCGTTGAAAAGTACATTTTTAATTTATTATTACATTTTTTTAATTAAAAGTTTTGGGTATAGAAAGTTTAAGAGTAAAAAGGCTTTGAAAGGTTTAGTTTTAAAATGCATTCACTTTCCCAACCTACAGAAATAGAAACTGTGCTTCCATATAAATAAACCATTCACAGCTGTCCAGACGATGGGGTGGCTACTCAGCAGAGCTACTGTCTGCTCATGGTACCTGAGTCTGCTCATTGGGGCAAGTAAACTGTTTCTCGTCTGTGTTTCACAACATAATTAAAACACTGCTGTGCAGTGAGTTGAGAGTCAATGACAGGTGAAATGGTGTTATCTGGAATTTCCCAAGACAGCATAGAAAGTCCTTAATGTACTGTTTTCGAAAGCTAAGCAAATCAATGGATTAAGGATTAGACTTCTGTTCTTGCTTTTCTGTGTTTTTAACCGTGGACCCATTACTCCCCATTTTACTTTATATATTTATTTTCTGAAAAGGAAACTTGCAGTGCTACTGGGATTTAATTTAGCCGTCAGAAAGCTTGCTGCTTTCAGTTATTATCAACGGTCTCAAGTGTCAGGAATTGTGAACAACCAGGACTGGACCGCTTTCTGACACAATATTGAAATCCCAGAAGAACTTAAAGTTTGGTTACTGAATTATTATAACCGGTATGAATGTTTTTGCTCACAATTTTCTGTTTATTACATTACATTCCTCCTGTTGTGCCTTGCAAGGCACTGGCTAACTGCAATTTCTAAATGCTTTAATAATCACCTGGCTGGCTACGTAGATGTTTTGAATAGTAGACTGTAATTTTGTACAATATTGCAATAAAAAAAAAATTGGGGTTGGTCTTCATTTGCTTATTATGTCCTGCATCTCAAATAAATTTATCTCTGAAATAATGAAAACCCCAAACAGCTGAAACAGAACTGAATCATTCCCCCCCCCCCCCCCCCCCAGTTCTTAAAACAATATAATGCCTTGTACAGCGGTGACTTCGGGGGAGGGAAGAACTGTTGTTATTTCTCACTGTTTCATTTCTGTTGAGAAATAAAGGCTCCACAGTGCTTTTGAAAACAAAAACGAATTCCAAGTGTTAACAATTTGGTAACTAATACTACTTATGAAAACAGTGTCAGGTATAAATAACACCACTCTTTACCTCTATTAATCCTGCTGGTGTTTTTTCCACAGTGGTAATTGACTTACTTATTAACATAAATATAAAACAGTGGAAAAAGGTTTGTGATATTGTGACAGAGAAAGAGTGAATCTTGGTTATAAATCTCCCTCCTGACCTGTCAGGGCTCTGTGTAAAGGGAATAGAGTGCCCCAGACTGCATGGTCTGACAATCCATTCCAGGGAAAGGTGGAAGTCGGCCATCTAGAAAGGGGGCGGAGCTACAGTACACCAAGTCATTGCCCCAGAAGGGAAGCGATATGGCAATCACGGAATGGAGGAGAAACGGTTGCACTCTCTAACCAAGGGGGCGTGACTGACGGTACAAAAGGGGACGTGGCTAAGCGATCTGTTTCTTTGTTATGGTTGCCAGCAAACTGCTAAAAGGAGAACCAAAACGTATCGTGAGTGTTTAGTGTTTGTATGTTTTGTCGTGTCTAATTACATACTTGCCAACATTTGGAAACTGTTCAGCGGGACGCTCGTCCCGGGGGGGGGGGGGGGTCATACGCATCATACACATGGGAGGGGTCATACACAAAAAGCACTCATTATCATATAATAGACGTATCCCCCCAACTCAACACCACAGGACCATCATGACAGTAAAAATAGACATAATGAAGCGTTCTTACCTTTGTATAAGTTAGTGATCAGCAGATGTGTCAGCCGCACGAAAAGCACAACGTCCTGACCATATAGAGACTGTTGGCATGTATGTAATTATACTTGTTTGTTTTTGTTAGACTGCTAACATGATCAGAGCTGTCGCTTAAGGCCAGCCCCAAACCCGGACAACACTTCTCCACTATGCACAAATAAATTGTATTTCACCACTTGCACGTTAGCACTCACTCTGGACATGTGATCGCGTGTGTGTCTTGTGTGTGTTTAATACTGTGTTTATTATTTTGGGACTGTAACCAGTGGTTTAACAGTGCAATACACATTGCTGTGTATTGCCTTGGATTATTATTTGCGGTCATAACGACCTGGATTACAAACAGGATCAAATAAAACATTGTTTGGACCGTGGATTTACGTGTTTGTCATTACTTGAGCACCACATCACCTCTACACCTGTGCACTGCAAACCACTTTGCCACAGATATACAGTAGCAGCTTTATAATGTTTTAAATTCACCACTTTTCTCTTAGGATCCATTACTGTTTATAAATAACAGGTCACAAGAAGCCTTCCCCAGTTTGCTTTACAGAGCTGGGTAGTGTATGAGTGACAGTAACTCATGGCAAGAAGTAACACAAGAAAAATAATAAAGAGAAAGCATTGCTAAGTACTCACTGTTATTATCAATCCATAAACCTGGCTGTGAACACATACTCTATTACTGACAGTATACACACGCTCTGAATACATCATTGAAACTCAGCTGGCTTGCTCCAATCTGGTTGGCAGGCAATATAAAGCTATGTTGCCATGGCAAAGACGATATTGAGAAATTGTATTTACACAAGAATACATGGCACATGAAACTGAGAACTTGAATCGAACATAGCACCAGATACCATGCTTTAAAGGGTGTGCTTTTTAAGGGTATACTGCACATTTGAGACCTTTGTTGCTAATGGTAGTGCAAAAAAGGTAGGATTTATCAAATTATTTTGTTAGCTACAACACTTTAAGCACTTGTTCTTAAAAATCTGAAAAGAAACGTATGTCCTGAAGACAGATGCTTAATTTACAGCATCTGCCTTCATGTATACAATAGGATGCTACGGCAGGAATCACTGTACTATACATTACTGTATCAATGTAAACTGCACTGATCATCTGAGCAATCAGGTTTCAAGTATAACAGACATTTATCTAGCTTGATACACTGACTTACACTTTAAATAGCCAAAAGCCATTTATTAAAAAAAAATAAACTAAAAAACACATTTTAAAAAATACCATCATACAAAACATTTTCTGGTTTATAATAGCATCAATGTCCTTGGCATTAAGAAGACAGTTTTGACGGGAAGACCCGATGCATAACTGATGTGAAACGAAAATAAGTAGTCAAAGCTGCTTTACGGCCAGGGATATGTTTCTAAAAATATCAAAACAATCACAATTGTGTTGAAAAAGATACTGCAATACTACATACAACGAATCAGGAAGAGTGATGCATTGTGTTTTAAATCATATAGCCTGTTCAGTAACGCTTTAACTAAATACTGCACTGCGTTACAAAATCAAATGCCATATTTACTCGAATTGAAGTCACCCCTGAATTCAAGTCTGTGGCTAAGTGGTTGCAGTGCACAGGTGTAGGGATGACACAAGAGCTCAAGACAATGACAGAGAACAAAGTACTGGTGAAATGGAGATTTATTTTTGTAATCCAAAGTCTGATGTCAAAATAGTAAACAATAATGATAACAGACAATACACAATGGTTTGCATATTGCTCTGTTGTAATCCACGGGTTGGCCCCGAAATAATAGTCCCGATATTTAAACACCCAGTGCTTGTGGTGCAAATACAGTTAATCATGACACAAGTGCAGTGTTGTCCGGGTTTGGTGCTGGCCTTTGGCGACAGCTCCAGATCGTGTTAGCCATCTAATTCAAATTTCAGAGGGGGTTAATGACCAATGGGGGAGTTGAAACCAAAAATGTTTTACAAAATTTGGAAGAGTGGTCCCTAAAGTTCTTACAGCATTACTAATCATTTTAGGACCCGCATTCCCTACAGGGTAAAGGGTTGGGCTTAAGTTCGAAATAAAACCACTTTCCCCTCATCTGGCAACTTGCCAAAAGTGAGTTATAGCACCTGTAAGCAACCTATAATAGTAAAAGGAAAGAATATCAGGTTGCAATTTGTATTGTAAAATGGCATAGCTGTCCTCTTTGTACTTGAATCTTGCTGAATGGTGGTTGTTGGAGAGGTGCAGAGCTATATGTTTTAGGCAGGAAATGGATTGAGTTTAGATGATGGTCTGTAATTGAAAAAAACAAATAAATTAATTAGGAATTATGAAAGTTCACAACATTTTCCTCCACAAAAGCCAATATTTCAGAATCAGAGGTAATTTGACAGCGGGACACTTTGAACACAAAATGTAAAATCATATGGCTGTGGCATAGCATCCCGGGCTGCGTGTGATGTCAAACAGAGAGCTGCCATGCACAGCAAGCTCTGGGAAGGAGTTTCTCTAGCAGCTGCGTGTGATGTCAAACAGAGAGCAGCAAGCACAGCTTGTTTTGGGATATGAGAACGCACCCTCTTACTCTCACTCACTCAAATGCACACACACACACCTATGCTCTGTCACAGTGACCCATTTAATTGCTGTTTCCAAACCACCCCACAGGTCATTATCTGCCAGTTAAGGACTTCCACATCGGTCATTCACTGCATTCAAACCCAGACCCCCAGAAGTGAAAGGCGTAGCTGCCTGCAGTTATTACTTTTAATCCAGCCATTCCTATTTTGAATCTTTGAGTTCTGTTTCCCCCACACACTGTTCAACAAATGTTCTAGAATTCAGTGTAGATAATGCCAAAACAAGTAGTAGATGCTAATAAACACATTGGGCAACAGAACACAATGTCTATGTTATTTATACTGCCAATACTGTACTGATTAAGATTACCAACAGATTTGTCTGCTGTACATTGTTACAATAAATACAGTTCTGAGCTGTGTCTTAACAAAATCTGGCTCATGACATTTACTGTAGCTGTATAAACTCATCTAATAAACGAGAGACAAAAAAGGGCAGAGCGAGAGAGTAAAAGGGCATGTTCCTCGGGGGAAGGAGGTAGTAAAATACCTGCTGGTACTGCAATAGAAAAGTGAGCACACAACATCATTTTCCCCGCAGCAATGTTCTGACAGCCATTATTGAGGGCTTTCTTTCAATGCTTTATATGGAAATCAACAATGGCTTTTATACCTGGAGCAAAACCAGAATAAAGCTGAATGTATCTACCAACTCACTGTCACAGCTGCAGGCTGATTATGCAACTGGTAGCTACTGTCTATGGTTCATGGCTGTTTTTGGTCTTCTGGTATATAGGATGTTTACCACTGTAATATTATATTATATGAATAAGCACTATAAGGGAATCTCACAGATAGTTAGGTAAAATAATTCTGACTTCCTTATATTTCTTGGTGTGTGTTAGGGTCCCCATTGACTTACCAATACCATGGAGTGGAGATTTGACTCCTGCAAGTCTGATGTGAATCCTGTTTGCATGCTGAGTTGCTGATCTTGGTTGGCTGCCCAATGGGAGGAGAAGGAAGAAAAATCCATTTGGAATAGTTAATTGTGCTTCAGCTCAGCAACCTTTACTGGTCAGGTTCTTAACAATGTAAGATAGACTTCCAGACTGTGCCTTGCTTCTGGTGTTCAGTAGCGTGGCTCTCTTCATTGTTTAAGGATGGTAGGTAAAAAGAGACAATTGACCTGACCGCGGGAACAATGATAGCTTCACTCCTGATTTCAGACCATTGACATTCATTGCAAATAACAACCTTGTAATTCTCTGCAGTCCATCCATCATTCTCGACATGGAATGTCTGAAATGTAGATATTTATTTATACCAGTCATTTATGTCTGGGTCTTTTTTTCTTCACTGTGACATACTGCAAAACAAAAACATTCTATTGCTAAGCATACTGCAAAACATTGATTTTTACAAAATACAAACAATTTTAGGATGGAAGCAAACTTTGATCTAAATTTTTACTTAGATGAGTATATTTCAATAAAGGATTTTCAAAAGACTTTACAAAACACTGGGGCTGAAAAATGCACTTCTCTCTGTGCTAATTCTGCACTGCCTTGTATAAAGTTATATAAAGTATTACTATAGACTAGAGTACCTTTAAATGAGTTTGGGTAACTACAGTATTCTTACTGATATCTTATTTATAGAAAATAAAATATTCATGGCATAAACAAGACATGTCATGAAAAACTATGACACTGTGCAGCATAAGGATAACTAACTCGCCCAAAAGCTTATTGCCTCGTGCACCCATGACATATATACTGTATGTCATGGATGTTCATGACATATCCTCTATATATTTGACCAACGGTTATATATAATTATGTAATTCACTTTAAACTTTTCTACAGACATGTACCATTATTATTATTATTATTATTATAATTATTATTATTATTATTATTATTATTATTATTATTATTTTGTTCACTACCAACCACAGTTGAGGTGTGAACATTTGGTCAGGTGTATGGACAAGCTATCTCTTAGACAGCCTACACAAAATGTGGAGTGTACAGATACACAGATGACACCAAGCCCAGTGTTTTCAATCTGCAATAAAAATGAGTTTAAAAAAAGAAAATCACCAGTCCAAAGGACATTCCCTGAAATCTGCACAGTTATATGCCTGCATGCCAATAGAAAACATTCCCTCACTGAAGAACCTAATTAGTTGCTGAACCAGCCCTGTTGTTTACCATATATATTCAGCCTGCTTCTTGAAGATTAATTATTCTGTGTGGTGTTATATTAATTGGGCTCATATGAAGACTGAACCCTACCAGACAGCTAGGATTTGTAAGACCATTTGTGCTATAAGACACCCTCCAATCCCCAGCACAGGTACAATGACTACCACATGGTCAGGTGTAACATAACATGGGTCCACCTTTACCTGTCATCCTAGTCTGGCACCCCTTACGAGGGGGTACAGAAGAAGGTAAAAGTTGTTTGCATAGGATTGTGCTGTAAATCTATGCAGTGGCATAGCTGGAACCCTGACCCATAGCTGGATTGACTCAAACCGTGCTATATTCCACTGGGCTACATATTGGACATCACTCCCATTATTATTATTTATTTCTTAGCAGGGCGACTTACAATTGTTACAAGATATCACATTGTTTTTACATACAATTACCCATTTATACAGTTGGGTTTTTACTGGAGCAATCTAGGTAAAGAACCTAGCAGCTGTGTCCCCCCACCGGGGATTGAACCCACAACCCTCCGGTCAAGAGACCAAAGCCCTAACCACTACTCCACACTGCTGCCACACTACTCCGCAATGCTGCCATTACAGTGGAGGCAATGGTGTTAATGAGACAGTTTCAGAGTGTTGTACCATACACAGGGCAATACTGCTAATGCATTATATAACATGACTCACAGGTCAAATGATATCCCATGACTAAAGCAATCCTTCAATTTTGAGGCAGCATAGCGTCTTCATAAGATCATATGAGTGTGTACTGAATTGGCATCTCAGCCCATTGAATTGAATAGAAAGGTAAGAACTGGACAGTTCAGATGAATGTCTTAGTATTCAACTAAAGAGCACGCTCTATAGTCAAGAGACAAGTACTGTACATGTCTTATGCCGATGTCAGTATCATTCATCAGCTCGTCAGCCACTAGGTGGCAATTCATTACAAGTGCACATTAACACAGGCTCAGGGAGTTTCAATGTCACTCGTCACTCTGAGCACTCAACGTCCCCCAGGATCCCTTGATGGGTTACAAGTACACTTTGTAATGTACCACAATCACAATTGTCAGCTAATAAAAATGCCTGAGGGATAGCCATGGGATGAATAACATGGCCACGTGAATAAAGCTTCAAATAATGAAGCACATTGTAGAAAGTAAAGTGGTTTGCATTACTTAGTTCTGCTGTAATCCATTTATTCAAATGGTAAATGTGTTTGTATAACTGCTTGGGCAAGCTATATAATTGTTTGTGGATACAAGCCTGGCTCTTTGTATAGTGGTTACTAAGAAAGTTACTTGGGGGATGCATGGTTGCTGGTTTGTGCCCAGCCTCAGTCCTGTTACATATAGTATCTGTTCATTAACAACCTTTACAAAAGTTTAGTATGGCAAGAATATTGCAGGTATACTTTGCATTTACTGTGCTTTACCACGGTTAACTATGGTTTATTTCTTTTTTGTTTGTTTGTTTGTTTTTAACAGTGCTTTACCTTATATGTGATTTATCATGGTTGCCCATGCCTTGCTTTCACTTTGCTCTCTACATAATACTGAATTAAAGTTTTATTCGGGAGTGTGCAGTTCATTCTCAGCAAACAATGCTTTGCTTAATGTAACAGAAGAAACTCTGGATCAGTTTCATATTTTAGCGCAGACACCCTCTGAGGACAAATGTTGTTTGGTAATTGATGAGCTTTGCTATTGGACTTGCCATCTGATGTCACAAAAGGCATCATTATCCTACCTTGTTAACTGGCTCATGGTGGTGCATTGTTGGTGAATTCTATAATTTTTACAAAAATTATATTTTCATTGCTGTAAAAAGGGTGTCAAACAATATTCACTATATATAATGCAAATGCATAGCTATTAAAAGTACAACACATAGACAAGGTCTAGAAAACACTGTTGGAAATTCAGTGATAACTCAAGTCAGAGGGTATTGTACACTTTTTTACACAGTGGTGAGTGTATGAAATAGATTACTAAGCCATGTTGTGGCTGCTGAGCCATCAGGAGTCTAGCAGAACCGGCATCACAAAGTTCTTGGATCAGCTTCTAGGTTTAAATCACATCAGTTTTCAACAGTTAAATAAAGTGTGATAGTCAGAAAACTTTTCAAAACCATAGTTGGCTCACAGAATACCACGTTTTGTTTAATAGAAAAGCAGTATTTAATTCTAGCATATATGGACTGCCATTCACATCACACAGCAGATTGACAGACTTTGATAGGAGTTCTGATAGAAGGAGCTTGGTTGGCTGGTGGTTTGCTATCCAGGACTGCATACATGACTGACATTTTAGGAACAGTGATGACTCTATGTGCAATTCTGGAGAACAAACTTTGTAACAGATTTTATTTTGTGCTTTCTGTGACTGCCAGACTAGCTGTAGCCATTAATCATCCACACTATTCTGCATAAGAAGAGTCAAATTATTGCCTCCTACTGACTTGTATATGTCATCCCTCCAAGTATAACTTCCCTATTCTGCCTTGTTTGTACAGAAATAAGACAGAGATGAATTACCTACCTCTGCAGGTCTTTTTGATCTTCATTTGTTTAGAAATCAATGCAAGAAACACGTAATTGTCTTTTCTTCTTGTTTTCTTGGTAAACATTAGTCAGTCTCAGCTGGATGAACTATTAATTATACTTTTGCAATTACCTACTCTGCATTTTTCTTCATCCTGAAGGGAAACATGGGTGTCTATTTATTATTATTTATTTTTTTAAGTGACTTGGTGGGGCTTATATTAAAGTTAAAAATCAAGGCTTTCTGGTGACAATGGACTGTAAATCTGTAAGAACATTCATACTTATCCTGGTTATGAGTTAGCTGGGATGTGAAACTAACCACAATATTGTACTACCCATGCTGTGCCACAATCAAATGCTCTTATACATATTTTAATATTAATGAACAGAAAATAAATAGCAACATTAACTTATTAGTGACTTCATTATTGTTGTTCTTATTATACAAGTGTTTGTTGCGCATGGTATTTAAGCACCAATATTCATTTTAGCAAAGGTTAATTTATTATTTAATTTCATTCAGTTTAGGGGCAAGTTTAAAATCCTGTTCTGGTGTTCATGTTTATGAACTATTAAGATTTCCTCAAAAACTTGCTGTATCGCGTTTCACTGGCTTGCGACCATGCGACAAATGTTGGATTTTTTCAACACCATCTGATCCTGTGCGTTTTGCGGTCGCAGACACACAAGAAAAGGTTGTACGACTTTTCAAAAAAGACGCAGCTTGCAGCAGTGCAGATGATGTCATTCCGTCAGAGACCACTGACTGAGACCAAAAATTGGGTCACAGTCGGAAGTATAAACCAACCTTAACCCTTCCTGCTTCTGCCCGTCTCCGTGCTAGAACTACCTCTTATACTCCTGTCTTCTTCGCTCCCTCTCGCTCAATAGACATCCGCGGCCGTCCCGTTATTTTTTCAGGGGGTTGCCAAGTTTGCAACAATTTTAACCAGGGCGTATGCTTTCTCCTCCTGCAATTTCCTACACATTTGCAGTGCCTGCGGTGAAGCACACACAAAAACCATCTGTCCCCAAGGTCCCAAACCTCTCATTCCCGATCTAATACCAAAAGAATATGTGCCAAAATGACTATTAGAGTTTCTATCCACCCCGTTAATATCAAAGCACTCACTTCAGAACTCACTAATCACCCCGACCCCCAGTTCGTCTCCTGTCTTTTGCATGGTCTATCTAATGGATTTTCAACTGGCCTCATAGTCCTCCCTTCATCTAGCACTATTTGCAAAAACCTCCTGTCTGCTATTTCTGATCCTATGTCCATCAATTCCCTCCTGCAAAAGGAAATTGATAACAAATTCATGATCAGTCCCTTCGATCCCCACCCCACTTTTCTTCTTACCGCATTAATCCTATAGGGGTCTCCACGAGGAAGTATTCTGGAAAGAAGCATCTCATCATAGATCTGTCTGCACCCCATAACTCTTCCATCCCCAGCATTAACAGTATAATCCCCCATGCAGACTTTTGCTGTGACGCTTTATAGTCCGATACAGATTTTTTTAAATCAATAAATCTCTACTTTGACCATGCGAGCAGAGTTACTGAAAAGCAAACGTGGCCAACAATTAAGACGGTTATTTGCTGCTCCTCTGGTCAGCCAGTCCACTCTGTCACACCAACCACTATGAAATGACCTGTTCTATTAGCAATTTCAATTTTTGGTTGTGGCCTCCCTTCAGATTTTATCTTAAATTTTACAGTATAAAATTGACAAACAGATTCTTAATCGGCCGATCAACTGCATTGCATCCTCTGATAAAAAAAAAAAAAACACTCTGGACTCCTCCAATTAAAACCCAACCAGAAGGTCACCGGTTTAAATCCCACCTCCTCCACTGACTGACTCACTGTGAGACCCTGAGCAAGTCACTTAACCTCCTTGTGCTCCATCCTGCGGATGAGATGTTAAATCAATGTCCTATTGTAAGTGACTCTGCATATAATGCAAAGTTCACAGCCTACCTCTGTAAAGTGCTTTGTGATGGTGGTCCTCTATGAAAGGCACTATATCTTAGTGTTGTACATATAATGAAGTAATATACTACTACCAGTGTAACAGGTTGCCAATATTACTGGAGCAGAATAGGTTTTATGGGTGTGATTCGACAAATATTTTGGTTGCAAATATTTACAGTCTTTACAGTCTTTACAGTATTTTGTTTAAATATAGCTGATGCAGCATAAGTAAATAACTAAACAACATAAATAAATAACAGAAAATGTTTTTGAAATTTATACCGTAAGTTTTTTTCTTTCTTTTGTAGTACAGTAGTTTTGTAATTCATTTTCTGTTAAATCGCTGTTCAGCAGTTTTTTCATTCAGCCATTTAATCTTGTTGTTAGGAGTGGAGGTGGAGGATCTGTAACAGGAGAGGGGTAATGAAGCCAAACCATTATAAGAGTGTGCACAGTTACAAACAATGGGACTAATCAATGACAATGGGATTAATCAATGACAATGCGATCTTCTTAAACACATTCACACGTGCTTTAAAAAAAACATATCAATATAGAATAATCAAAGTGCAATAGAAAAAATACACATCTTAAATTATAAATACAAAACAAAAGTGCAAAGAAAGCTTAACTCTGTTACAGGGCATTCTTTGAAAAGGGGCAGGACTGACAGTGATGTGAACCAATCACATGACAGGTGGAGAATATTGTTGGTGTAAGGATGTTAGGGCAATAGTGCAATCTATTTTTCATCCTATGATGAGGTTTTAACCAATCACAGGCCAAAATCTCCAACCACTGACTCTGATATTTATATATACAGCAGTCAATTATCCAAATTAATTGGGACCAATACTAGTTTGCATAATTGATTTGTATGGCCAGAGGTCATGACCCCATCTACTGCTCCACTGCAATTATTTTACAGTTTCTGCAAGATCTGTTAGAGGTGGGCAGGTCCACCTCTACGATGAAAGTGTACCTGGCAGCTATATCTGCATGCCACGTCCCTATAGACTTAGTATCCCCGGGTGCCCATATTCTGGCGACCCGTTTTCTAAAGGGTGCTCGGCTGCGTCCCCCTAGAAAGGACGTCCTCTCCGAGTGGAGTCTAGATGTGGTATTTTAGGCTCTCACTAAGGCCCCGTTTGAGACTGTACATTCCATAGAGCTGAAATATCTCTCTGTGAAGAAAGCCTTTTTATTGGCCATCACCAATAAACCAAGCAGTGGAACTAGAGGCTGCATATAATAATGCCGGCCTACCCCCACCTAGGAGGGTGGCTGCGCACTCTACCAGAGGTGTGGCTACGTCATGGGCTTTCTTTAGAGGTGCCTCATTGACTGACATTTGTACTGTGGCTAGCTGGGCTACTCCACATACATTCACCAGGTTCTACTGACTTAATGTGGTAGATCCCTCTACGCCTTCATTAGGCACAAGGGTCCTTGCGGTTGTACACGCACACCACCAACACTTTCTCAACTGCTTGTGATTGTGTCCAGCTGGATTTAATAACTGCAGGGTGCCTTTTCCTTGTGCATGTGTCAAATGAATTACAAAACAAAATCATATTAGTGCATCAAACAAAATACACAGTGTGACAGGAATGACGATGATCTGACGTCAGGCAGAAGCAGGAAGGGAAAAATTAACTGACACCAGGCAGTACTGCAGTTCAAAGTGGCGTTTGCCGTTTTTATTAAGCAAACCAAAAATAAAATAAATATTTTAAACAAAAACACTTGCTCACAGAGCAAAATAAAAGGTTTAAACAAAATAAAGTCACGAACACAAAACCAATAGGTCAGGCTGGGCTATAGCCTTCACTGTACCAATATCCACTCGCACTCGCACTCGCACTCGCTCCGCACGTACAACACCCACCCCGAGCTAGAGAGCTGCAGGCTTTTTATAACAGGTGACCATCTCCCGATTAGCAACAAATTAAATCACCTAATTAATTCGGGAGATGGCCACCTTCTGCACGAGTTTTTTTAAATACCATGTGGATGGGGCTTCCCATCCACATTACTAAACAGTATAAAATAAACAAACGGCTACGCCGTCACTAAACAAAACAATAACACGGCAGCGCTTCGCCGTCATAAATATAATACAACAAATCATAAAACAAAACAAATACAAAATACACTGCACATGAGCGGAGGGGACTCCGTTCTAAAATAAAATAAACAAAACAATGTACAGGGCTGCTCGCCCTGTTACACACAGAAATAAAGAAAAAAAAAACAACACCCGATTTACAAAAGACACAGTGCTCAATTAATAATCAAATAAATCAAATCATAAGTGAAAGAAATATAAATATACCATCTACACAATAATCTAAACGTGAATATTTATAAAGACATATACATGCTCAATAATCTGAAAAGACACCACTTTAGTCATTCTGTGACACTATAACCAGTTACTGTAAATGAGATACTGTTTTAGCAGACAGATTTCATTAAGTAAACATGTATTTGAATGTTTTTGGAATTAAAAGTATAAATCCAAAACTGCATTGCATTTTTCTTTGTGAACGTGCTAAGTGAAAAACGGTAATTCAAAATCAGTTAAAATCCCCCAATGTAGCAAATCCGCCGAATTTAATATAAGCCAAAATGTCCCATTATACAGCATGTTCCCGCCCCCTACAACAATTTTGATTGACATTTAGTGATGTAATTTTCTCCCAGCCCGAGGAGTGAAATCGGACCAGAGAATTTGGGCTCCAATTTGGGAGCCAACTAGAGCAATTTGAAAACATGGAAACGGAGGTGGGATGGGGGATGAGAATCTTTACCTGTAGTGTAGCAGTGTGCGCTGGAATTTATATGACAGCCTTAATACCCATGTGACAGCCACTGACCTGTCCGTGCAGCTGCAGTTATTAATAGAAGCTCTTTGGGTTCTGAAAGACAGATCACCTCATATTCCACCTTCACAAAATGATTAATTTAGCCACTCTGGAGAAGAAGGTAACCCTCAGTATTGTAGTTATCTGTATGTCAGATTACATTCTTGCCATCAACCTTTATCAACCGAAATGCCATTCTCTGTATTTGTTTGTCCTTTTTACATATTTATTTATATTATGAACATATTACATAAAGTAGGATGAGAGGGCCTTCATGGAAGCTGCCTAAAGTTCCGAACCTCTGAAACACTAGGTTATTTAAAAAAACAGTTTGATTCTGCCCTATTAAATTAGAATCCTTCATTCAAATGTAGTGCTAGCAACGGACGAGCCTTGATGGCCTGAATGGCCACTTCTGGTACCCAACATTCTATGTGTTCTTATACAGTGTGTAACACTATCCATGTTTGAATAACTGTTTAACTATCTGTCTCCATCCATCCGTCTACAAATGTATTATAAACAAAAACATTTAGACGTCTACAAATGTATTACAAACAAAAACGTTTAGCTTTTTTTTGTAAGACAACATATTCTTCATTTACATCCTTTACACTAATAGATGTTTTAGCATTTGTTTTATTATATATTTGAACCTTTAAGTGAGACAGTTATCTGTTTACAATACATGCACTGTTCTCAATTTGAAATTGCCGTTATAATAAAAGGTTACACCCAGGAACAGAATGTAGAACTACATTCAAACTCTGACAGGCATTAGACATCCAGACTTTCACCTCCCCCCGTCTACCTCAAATGGCCTCAGAACAAGTTTTGATGGAGATTCCCAGAAGCTACCGGGACCCATTACATTTGGAAAACCAGCAAATCTAATAATACTATTCCTCTGTGAGTTACAGCTCTTGGCTGGAGGTAAGGAAATCTTTAGTGTTTAAAATGTAAAAAAAAGAATTCTCAGCTGCCCCTAAGGATTTTCAGCTATCCCTCATGGATTTTTGCTTTATTTTCTTAATCTGCTCTTTCAATCATTATTCAGCTAACCCTTTACTTCTTAATGTACTCTAAGCAGATTGCATAAGCAGTCTTTGATATTTGGAAGGTGACCTTAAACTCTTTGTCATACTATATTGTACTAGCAGGTGAAGGTCAAGGTGTTACTTACAAAGCACTGCATGCTTATAATGCCCTTGGAGTACTATAATGTGTGGTCTACGAAACCGTATTGGACTAGATATACAGGGCGTAATGCGTTCCTACCTTTTCCCTCTGGAATACCTGATACCCCTGATCGTCTCAGGGTCCACTATCAACTCTCCTTGGGCTCTGTCCTACACCAGTATTTCTACTACCTAAACTCCAGCTCCTTGGACTGGCATCATGTATCCACTTCTGTTTTAACGAGCAACCCTAAATGAACACACTTGTGCATACCTAATGAAAGAGCAAATGTAACCCCCAAAAGAAACCAAAAACCAAGGGGATTCAATTTACCCCTCCAGTTGACCATGAAAACCTACATGGAACAGACAGAGACAAGTGCCTGCATACAGGATTAAAGCGTCCTAACCACCAGCACTTTACAGTATGTCTAGAATCTGAAGCTCTTGGAAGTAGGTGTATTTTTCAACCACATAGGATTCAGTCATCCTTCACCTCCAAGTAAAAAGCACAGGACATTTTTAAAAGGAAATGCTGTGTCTCTGATAAGCACGGTCCCTTATTTGTCCTTTGGAGGCTTCAGAAGTGTGACCTGGAGTGACAAGGAGGTTGACAGCTTTGATTAAGTGTGTGTGTGTGTGTGTTTGGGAGAGACTGCACAAGCATATATACTTAGAAAACATTAGAAACAAATGTTTCCTCACACAACTGCAAGTCATTTGGAGCATGCTCTTTAGCTGACTGGTAATACGTTTGTCTTTGAACCATGAGGATAGCTGTTGGCGTCCAGCCCTTGCCTGTCCATTCAAGTCAATGGGTTGAGATGCTAATTCGTTACAACATATTGGTCAATTTATTTAATTGTTAAGGAATATAGTAGACTTTTCTTCTCAATTATTTTCATATATTATTAACTATAACTTTGTTTTCTTAGTTTATTTTGTTGAAAATATATTTTCTAAATAAATAATGCATTGAAATAAATACTAGTCGTGTTATACAAATGTATTTAAAAAATCAATAAAAGATGGTATAATTTTTTTTATTGGTATTTCTAAGTAGTATAATTAGCAAAGAAAATTGTTCCAAGCATTCCTTTCACATATTTCATCTTTACAATTCTGCATTTCTTCTTCAAGAGGGAATGCAGAGACATTAAAAACATATGAGTCAAAGAAGAGACTGCAATGGAGAGTTCAAGTAAAACGGAAATAAATCATTCAGTGGTTTTCTATAGGAGTGCTTAAGAACACTAGAAAATGAAATACCATATGTGTGCGTCTTTCATATAGGAAAATCTAAGTCCTACGATGTGACTGTAATAAAAAAAGAATGTTGCTATTTCTCTGTACTTTAAAGACCTCAGATTAAGTTATAAATGCAGAATGTTTTCTATCAGTTTCACCTGTTTTTTGGTCTGCAACTTGCTTATAACCAACATAAATGGGGTGTGTATTAAAATATTTCAATCCACTTTCTTATCTGTAAACAGATGAGTATTTTTTATTTTTTTTACCATAGAAATTGAATTTCAACTAATCAAATGTATTCAAGGTGTATAATGTCCCTTGCCCTCGTACATGTACAATCTCTAACAACAATTTCCTCTCAAACCAATCATGAAAGGGAGGATAAGAATTCTCAGCTGTAATTAATTTCTTTCCTCTTTTAGTCTTTTAAAGAGAAATGGTAATTTCTTCTATTTATGGATCCAGAACATTTTGTATTTATCTGGTAAATGACAGGTAAGACCTACTAATGGTAAGAAATAGGAACTGGGTTTCCATGGAAACCAGTCTTTTCATGAATTAAAAGGAACTGTAGTCATTTAAAACAGTGCACATACCAATAATATATAATGGAACTATATTGAAGTTCAAGTACTGATGCACAACCAAGCATTATTTGGATTCTGTAGTGATGGGCTTTCTTTTAATGTGTATTATCACATGCCCATCCCAAATATATAGGTATTAATCACTGCTGAATATTTAAGATGTACCCTTAAGAGGTCCCCGAGTGGCTCATCCAGTTAAAGCCCTGCCGCTGGGAGCGCAGGATGAGTCATACAGCTTGGACGGCGCCAGTTCGAGTCCGGGTTGTGCAAAGAGGTCGGACTTTGCTGGGGACTCCGAAGGGGGCGTCACATTGGCTTTCCCTTATCACTCTTCCTTAAATGCACTTTACTTGCTCTTATCTGCTCCCTATTTTACTGTATTTAACCCTGTACTTTAGAGAACTGAAATCTGTCAAGTGTCATTTAATCTGTAGTATTTTGTATTTAATTATATCCTGATGTAACTATCACTGACACTGTTATCTGCTCCATTATTGAATCGTATTTTGTCATATACTTGTACTTGCTAGAACCAAAGTGATTGTATTTTATCTTGCTCTTAATTGTATTAATACTTGTATTGTGATTCTTGAAATGTATTTTTGTTTACGACTGTAAGTCGCCCTGGATAAAGGCGTCTGCTAAGAAATAAATAATAATCGTGCAACAGCGAACCCTACTGGCCAGACACCAAGCACATTCAGAGTGGATAAAAAGCAGGGCTGATCTCCGTTCTCTGGGATGGGTGGCCCGCCCCCCTCTGCTCTGGATTGCTCAGTGTAAATGCGATTCTGGCTTTAGGCTTGTGAGATCGGAGGACGCTCACACTCCTTCAGAACATCTGTGCTGTGTGGGAACTGGCTGCAGTGAAGAGAAAAAGAAACATAACTGGACATTTCAAATTGGGGTAAAATAATGGGCTAAATTTAAAGAAAAAAGATATACCCTTAAAACTTTCATTTAACGATTAAAAACCAATACAATATATTCATACTCAATACATAACGGCCTATTAATTTGGGGAGATGTTTTTTTTTTCTATTTGGAAGTGCCAAAAAGAGGGTCATAAATCCATATTTAGAAGAGATAAAAAAAATTCTGATCAATACATTAGTGCATTAGTAATACATGTGAAAAACATGAGATGAGACATGTTGAAATAGCAGGAGAGTTTGAAAGAGCATTTAGAAACAAGGTTAGTGAATGGCAACTAGCATTAAGATTTTACACTCATATGATTACACTAATCCATAAATGCACTTATAACAAAACTAGCAGCCCTGTGGTAAAGAGCATCAAGTCCAGTAGGACTATATCTTCCTGGGCAGAAAGTTAACCCAGATTAAATACTAGTCAATACCAGTAGAATGCAACATTTCTAGTCATTAAACTACTACTGTCTAAAATGCACACAAAAGGCTTCAAAACACCTGAACATTTTGAATAGCATTTTATATGTGAGTAATAATAACAATTAAGGTGTTTGGGTTAAATAGCATTCTACAATACGTGTTGAAATTATCATACAGTATGTATACATCCTTCTCTTTAATTGTCTTTGATGTACTTATCGGATATCCATTTATATATTCACCTTCATCTTTGTTTTTGGAGTGCGCTAATATAGCTTGAAGTGTTTTTTACTGACTAAACCAGAACTAATTATAGACAAAAAATAAATATTTAGAGGTACTGTACTACTCCATAACATTTTTGTGTTGTAGAAATCCACTTTATATTTTTGCCTCTTCAAACAGAATGCATTAGCAATATTATCTAGCTCTAAAAGCTGTGTTTTAAGTATGCTAGTTCATCCACATTACACTCTGTAAATGGTAAAAATGAGCCTTAGTTTCTGTTTTGTTGTTGTTACTTCTGGAAGAAAACGGGAAACATTCAGTTCGGAATTTCCTTTCCCCTGAAAGTGCTGCGTGACTCTGCTGTAAACAAGAGGACTTGTATTTACCATCCTTTATTAAATATTTAAAAAGATAAGGCTCAGTTTGACAGATGATGAATAGTTGCTGTTAACACCAAGACCACACATTAATGGCAATCTTGCAGAATGACAAAACTTATCGTTGTTGCCATTTTTGTTTTATTTCAGCGCCTCATTTTTTCAAAATTGGTGTGCTGTTGTCTGCATATTGACAGAAGAAGTGCGATGCAATAAAGAACAGTGGACAGTCTTGTATATGAACAGCAAGTCACCCTTCTCCTATTAAGGGCAGTGATTGTTAAACCGTGTTCAATAACATCAGGTTTATATGAACATAATAACATGTATGAACGAGAGGAGGCCCATCTAAGCTCATCCGATTGATTCCAAAACTTTGTCAAGTTGAGTCTTAAAGGATCCAAGTGATTCTGCCTCAACAACATCACTTTTGTGTGAATAAGTGACTCCTTCCCATGATATCTTCATAACTTTACTATCATTATCACATGTCCCCCTTTGTATAGTTATGAAACTTCTGATTCTTTAATTCCTTAAGTTAATTCAGAATATGCAATAATTCAATTATAGATAGACTTCATCCTGGTACCTGTGCTACAGATCACATAGTCTAATGGCAGCTAGAATATTGGCATGAGTTTGAACCACAACACTGGAACTGATTAAGAAGCAGGAAGTATATCCCATATCCCAAATAATGCATAAATATGAAATCTGAAGTTAGAGGGAAAGGTTATCCTGTCAATTATTCTTAATTAAAACTTTTGTTCTGGGAGAAAAGGTTATCAGTGGTATTCAATTACTCTAAGTGCCTGAGCTGATCGGCTCAATAAGTGCTTTCAATTAATAGGCTAATGAGAATTCACCCCAGGGCCGTGACTGGTGGGGGATGGTGGCAGATAACGTGGCAATATGTGAACGTGGCAGGCCTTAAGTGGGCAAAGCACCAACATCAATCTTGAACTGTGCTAAGAATTAGTATTTATCACCTGTTTTTCTCTTTATACTGCAATGGTTAGTTATGTCATCTGCAGCTGGATTCCACAGAGGTGATGTATTGGTTTCAGAATGTTTATGAAAAAATCACCAGTCAAATACAATCTTACGGCATTTACGGCAATTTAAGTCTTAATTTCACCTCATTGTTGCTTTGTACTGCATAATTGTAGTGTTACTTGACATACTTAATATCTTTAGTATTTTTTCTCTCAAGATAGAGACCTTCTTCCCCTTGGAGAAACCGACCCTCCCCATTCCAATATCTATAATCTATTCTGCAACTAAGATTCAGATAAGGCCACATAAAAAGTAAGTAGTGGGGTTACGAAAAATATAGTGTTATGAATTGCTTATGACATGCTGAAGCTAATAGGTTTCAGAGTGTCATAGCATGCAGGGAAAATAACACATTTATTTTTGGAGGACCCCTTGAAACCTCCTCAAGGCCTCCAGAGAACCCCTGATTTAGAGGACAGATCTCAAACTCCAGTGCACTAGAGTGGCCATTTTGGAAAGAGCTTTGAAACAGACTTTAAAGTTATAAGTGTAAAAAGTTGTCAGGGTGTTAACAATGAAAAGACAAATTCCAGGTACATTATTTAAACAGGTAGCAACATGTGGGGACGTATAATGCTATATTTTCCGGAACCCCTCTACTTAAGCCGGGTCCACATCTGAGCAATCAGTTGCGCAACTTGGCTGCGTGCAACTGAATCGCTTATATGTGGACATTTCTGTAACTAGTTGAAAGCAGTTGTGTAGTGACGTTTTTATCACATGCACAGTTACAAAATATGATTGGTTGTTACACTCTCCTGACTTGTTTACTTTCCTGTGGTAAATAGGCAGTGGATTTAAAAAGAAATCAACTATATGCCCCGTGTTTCCCGACATCGCCTCAGCCAAGGTCTTGTCCAGCATTTACGTGGCTTTGCTTCTGCTTTTAATATCGCATTTAAAATAACCACAGATGAGACGACTATAACAGCCATTTCTTCATCGGCAGTTAGTGAAGCCATTGTTTACTAAAGATAATGACAGACTGAAGGAAAGAACTGACAGCACCAGCAGGTCAGCATAATTACCAGAAAAAAAAAAGAATACACACACTCGGGAAACTTGTTGCGCAACTAGTTGCTCATGTGTGGACAAAGCAGTTGCCGGCAATTAAGTGTCAAAATTTTGAGAGCGATTTGGTTGCGCAACTTATCGCTCAGGTGTGGACCCAGCTTTGCTCTTTAAGAAAGGCTTAGTCTCCACAAGGTTCACCATAGACTCCATGTATATAGTGCACCACTTGGAGTTTCATGACAACCGAATACTATGATACTATGTTATTATTATTATTATTATTATTATTATTATTTATTTCTTAGCACACATGCTACAGCCTGTATCAAGGTACAAAAAAACACTACACCTAGACCCTCAACCAAAAAGATAATGAAAATATGCAAATGTTGCTAAATTACATTTCTGCACTTTTGTTCGACTAAATGAATGGCAGTACCTAACAGGTAGACGAAATATATTTGCCAGGGGTAAATTGCCTCATGGAAGGGTATAAACCTAGAAAATAATAGCCAATTTTGCTCGCTTATTATAATTTTCAGTTGTCAGGCTTCCCAAGGCTATCATAGTTTTTGTTAATACAATACTTGTACAGCATTGTAACTGTGTGAGGATTAATTATACAATCCTCTCACTCGCCCACAACCTTGCACTTACTCAAGTGAAGATCTCTAATGCGTTTACAGATGTAATTATTATGAGGTTACCAAGGCTAATTTCTAAAGGAATGAATGAGTCATACAGTAAAGTCAACTTTAGGTTTTTAACTGAACATCTCGGTTATCTATTTATATAACTTTGGATTTGTTTCATGATTTTGTTTCGGGAACTATTGAAACTATATAAAAACAACACAATATGGTTCTGAAACATTGGCTTGGTTTACATGCAAATATAAGTCTCACCTTTTTGTCACAATATTTTGGTAGTATCTTTCGTGCAATTTGGGTTTACATATGTCTAAATAAATGTGCAACTGATTTTTCTCCTTACCTTTTTAAGTGTAGTTGTAGAAACATTTACAGCTCTGTACTGCACAAAATACATTAGTGGTGCTGCTGGCAATCATCAGTGACATCAAGGGCCACTGGAAAGAAAATCCCTTATAATAAATAAATGAGTACTCTCTTACTGTAAAACTTCAACTTCTCAAATACGCGCTGGGTCTGTGTCACAAAGACGGCCAGAGTGGGTGGCGTCAGACCAGAGAGGAATACACAGACAGAGACGGTGGTGATGATGAGCTGAGTGCAATGGCTGCACTCAGCGTTTATTTAACAAATAAAAGGGTTGTAAACAGCACAAAACAGGACACGGCACTGGTAGCCAAAATAAACAGACATACAAAACGGACTAAACACTTAACAAACGGTGCACGGAGACAAACAAACACGGTGAGTACAAACAACTATTATATTTACGATCTTTCTATTTCAATTACTCCTCTCTCTCTCACCCGTTCTCCACTCCCGAACACCTAACCCTGACTGAGTGCTACGTGTCTCTATATATACTGTTGTGCTGGGATTCAATTACTAATTAATTATTCACTTGAATCCCAGCACGTGAATTAATTCTGTGCAACCCCGTGCTCACATATTACATTTTAAATGCACGTGCGTGATGTGCAATCCCGTGCCTAAATACAAATATACACTTTTTAAATACACGTGAAACACAGACCCGTTTATATCCCGTGTACCAATCTATACACCAACATTAACACACGCAACATACACACAAATGCACACAGGGACGGGGCACATTGCCACATATACCCCCCCTTGTGCGCAGCACACATGGCCTCAACGGCCACCTCCCCCCTTAAAAACCCAGCAGTCCAGGACAAAGTCTCGGGCTGGGAAGGGAGGCTTCAGTGGGCCCATGGCTGGCCATGCTGTCAGCACCCCTGCCGGTAGTGGCACGGCTGACAGCCTGTTGGTCCCGTCCTGCAGCGAAAAAGCTGCGGGGGCAGGTGGTCCCCCGACCTCCCCCTTCTTCGTAGCCGGCAGCTCCCTCCTGTGGGGCTCCGGCCACAAGAACTCCTGCAGCGAAACTGCTGCTGGGGAAAGTGGTCTCCAGACCTCCTCCCCCTTCTTCGTGGCCGGCAGCTCCCCTTTCTGGGGCTCCGGCCACCGTACTCCCTGCGGAGGTACGGGCAGCAGAGGCAGCTCCAGCTCCTCTGCTCCTGGCGGTGGTGGAACCAGCAGGCATTCACCCTCTGCTGGTGGAGGTGGGACCAGCAGGTATTCACCCTCTGCTGCTGGAGGTGGGAGGGGCAAGCAGTCCTCCCACTGCGGTGGAGGTGGCGGAGGTAGAGGCGATGGGGCTGATGCTGGCCACTCAGAGGGAGGCTGTGGCGGTGCTGGCTCCCTCTGCTGTGGCGGCTGGGCATGTGCGCCGTGCTGCCTTCAGCAGCATAGCTAGAGGCTGCTGGGGGACACCAGCATCCTGCCCTTCTCCCCCCCAAAAATTTTCAGGGGGTTGAGCCTGTAACTCCTCCCCTTCTGGCTCTTGGGACGGCACCAGCAGGTATTCACCCTCTGCTGGTGGAGGTGGGACCAGCAGGCATTCTCCCTCTGCTGGCAGCTTGGGTCCTACGGCTGTGGAAGCCCCGACTTCCCTCTTTTTGGGCTGTGGATGCACCGACTCCTCCCTTTTGGGCTGTGGACGCACCGACTCCTCCCTTTTGGGCTGTGGACGCACCGACTCCTCCCTTTTGGGCTGTGGACGCACCGACTCCTCCCTTTTGGGCTCTGGACGTTCGGGCTCCCCCCACTCAGGCGTAGGACGTTCGGGCTCCTCCCACTCAGGCGTAGGACGTTCGGGCTCCTCCCACTCAGGCGTAGGACGTTCGGGCTCCTCCCACTCAGGCGTAGGACGTTCGGGCTCCTCCCACTCAGGCGTAGGACGTTCGGGCTCCTCCCGCTTGGGCTGTGGACGCTCAGGCTCCTCCCATTTGGGCTGTGGACGCTCAGGCTCCTCCCATTTGGGCTGTGGACGCTCAGGCTCCTCCCATTTGGGCTGTGGACGCTCAGGCTCCTCCCGCTTGGGCTGTGGACGCTCAGGCTCCTCCCGCTTGGGCTGTGGACGCTCAGGCTCCTCCCGCTTGGGCTGTGGACGCTCAGGCTCCTGCCGCTTGGGCTGTGGACGCTCAGGCTCCTCCCCATAACTGCGGAAGGGACAGTGGGCGAACAGGTGATCCTGGTCGCAGAGGAGGCACCCCGACGATGGCTTGTTACATCGCCGTGGATGCCTGGCCCTTAGGCGGCACTCCTCCTCCCTGTCCTTCACCTCTTTATCTGTCTCCCGCTTGGGCTGTGGAGGCAAAACCAGCAGGCATTCACCCTCTGCTGGTGGAGATGGGGACAGCAGGTACTCCTCTGCTGGTGGTCCTGCTACCTGGGCTGCTGTTCCGTTTATCGTTGCCTCCAGGTAGCTGAGGAGAAACTCCACACCTTCCTCCAAGGTGTTTGGGGTGTGTTCCTGCTGATAGGCCTCCCATCTCTCACTGTCCATCATCCACAGGGCCCGAACGACTATGGGCAGAGCCTGGGCCTCCAGCCCAGCATTCTCCAGGAACCAGTCCCGCCATTTTGTGGCGTCTTCTGCCATTATATATATATATATATATATTTTTTTTTTTTTTTTTTTTTTAAACAAAACCCCTCCTGGTCTGACGCTTGGAGGCGCGGCTATCCCACGATGACACCACGTGTCACAAAGACGGCCAGAGTGGGTGGCGTCAGACCAGAGAGGAATACACAGACAGAGACGGTGGTGATGATGAGCTGAGTGCAATGGCTGCACTCAGCGTTTATTTAACAAATAAAAGGGTTGTAAACAGCACAAAACAGGACACGGCACTGGTAGCCAAAATAAACAGACATACAAAACGGACTAAACACTTAACAAACGGTGCACGGAGACAAACAAACACGGTGAGTACAAACAACTATTATATTTACGATCTTTCTATTTCAATTACTCCTCTCTCTCTCACCCGTTCTCCACTCCCGAACACCTAACCCTGACTGAGTGCTACGTGTCTCTATATATACTGTTGTGCTGGGATTCAATTACTAATTAATTATTCACTTGAATCCCAGCACGTGAATTAATTCTGTGCAACCCCGTGCTCACATATTACATTTTAAATGCACGTGCGTGATGTGCAATCCCGTGCCTAAATACAAATATACACTTTTTAAATACACGTGAAACACAGACCCGTTTATATCCCGTGTACCAATCTATACACCAACATTAACACACGCAACATACACACAAATGCACACAGGGACGGGGCACATTGCCACAGTCTGCTGGCAAATATTGTAAATAAACCCCAGGTCTCTGTCATTGCCATTGAAACTGAGGAAGGTGAGGAGGAGCTTGAGCATAATGAACTGCTAATAAGTGACAGCGATGAAAGTGACTCTCAGGATCAATAAATAATAATAGAAAACGTAATTTAAGGTAGGCCTACATGTAATGCTTATTTGTTTAATGCAGTTATTACGTTATTAAAAGTTTTGATAATTTTAAGTGTGTTGAAAGTAGTCGAGATACAAACCCCTTGGTGTATTTTAACGTGTTTTGTTGTATTAACAATGTACAAGTTTGAGATTAAACAATAAATTATTTTTTATAATAATACTTATTGTTTTTATTGTTCATATTTAAAAACATTTTAGAAGTTTGTATTTATTATTATTATTATTATTATTATTATTATTATTATTATTATTATTGTGCTGTAGCGTAGCCTACATACCTGTGTTCAGATATCTACAGGGCTGTCTTAGTGGATTTAACTGTTATTTTTATTATTATTATTATTATTATTATTATTATTATTATTATTATTATTATTATTATTATTACACTATGTAACACAATTTTTGTTCCTGGGTAGTAAGTGTTATTTCCTAATTGCTTATGCCTCAAAAGTATAGAAAATGGCTATTATTCCCCACAAACTTTGCTTTTGTGACCAGGAAAGTGATATTTTGAAATTTACCTATTTCCAATGAGAAAACGGGCAAATTTGCGTCTTTTCGTTCACATAAAGTCAGAAAAAAACAACATATGAATCCAAATTAACATGTATTTATACTAAAGTAATACAAAAATGACTACAAAAGATTTAGAAGTAAGTAGTTTTTCGAGATTTACGATTATACTGTAAATCACTTTCACGAATCAGCCCCCAAATGTAGTCTCCCATCATGTTCTCGTTATACTGTCCTTGGGAGCGGCGTTCAAAGTCCAGTATGCTCCCATGTTCTCCTTGAATTTATCAAGATGAGCATCAAGGATATGGACTTTGAGGGACATCCTACAGCCCATTGTGCCGTAGTTCTTCACCAGAGTCTCAACCAGCTCCACATAGTTTTCGACCTTGTGATTGCCCAGGAAGCCCCGAACCACTGCGACAAAGCTGTTCCAAGCCGCTTTCTCCTTACTAGTGAGCTTCTTGGGGAATTCATTGCACTCCAGGATCTTCTTCATCTGTGGTCCGACGAAGACACCGGCTTTGACCTTTGCCTCAGACAGCTTAGGGAAGAAGTCTTGAAGGTACTTGAAGGCTGCCGACTCCTTTGCTCTGACAAATTGTTTCATAAGGCCTAATCTGATGTGCAGTGGTGGCATCAGCACCTTCCGGGGGTCCACCAGTGGCTCCCACTTGACGTTGTTCCTCCCCACAGAGAACCCGGTCCGCTGTGGCCAGTCCCGCCTGTGGTAGTGCGCCTTGGTGTCCCTGCTGTCCCAAAGGCAAAGATAGCAGGGAAACTTGGTAAAACCGCCTTGGAGACCCATCAGGAATGCCACCATTTTGAAGTCTCCTATGACCTCCCAGCTGTACTCATCATACTTCAAGGTGTCCAGCAAGGTCTTGATGCTGATGTAATCCTCTTTGAGGTGCACCGAGTGAGCCAGGGGAAGAGACGGGTACTTGTTAGCATTATGGAGCAGCACGGCTTTGAGGCTCCTGGATGAGCTGTCAATGAAGAGGCGCCACTCATTCTGGTTACAGGCGATTCCGATTGCCTCGAACAGACTGGTCACATTGTGGCAGAAGCAGAGCCCATCTTGACGGGTGAAGAAGCTGGAAAAAGATTGGTGACGCTTCCTCTGATCTGCGACTTGCACACTTTAATCCAACAAGTTCCACTGCTTGAGCCTAAACGTCAAAAGCTCGGCATTGGACTTGGTGAGACCAAGATCTCTAATCAAGTCGTTGAGGTCTTTTTGGTTGGGGTAGTATGGGTTTCTCTCCTCAGCTCCACCTCTGAAATTGTCATCTGGATCTACAACGTCTTCCTCGCTCTCTGACTTGCTGCTCTCTTCTAAAGACGACTGATCTCTCTCCAGAGGAGTGGGTACGGGGAGCTCATGGCAGTGTCTCACCGGGGCAATGGATGAAGGAAGGTCCGGATACGTGACAGCAGGTGCATTCTTGCCAGTCCGACGTTTGGATGGGTCCACCATGCAGTGGGTTCCCGCCAAATTCTTGGGATAGCGAACTTCATGGCTCTCTTTTCCCCTCTGTACCATCCTACAAAAATACATTTATTTCACCCATGACTAATGTGTAAGAGATTCTCGCAACATTTTTCATATATGATATATTCTTTCAATAACATTGAAAATTGTAAAACATTTTAAAATTAAAAACTTTTACAATTTTAAAAATTAACAAATTTTATAACATAAAATTCCGAGCAACAATTGTCCATCTTACCTTCCAGAGTTTTTTTGCAGTGCTCGCAGGTGAAATGAGGTGCCCAGGGTTTGTCTTGATCCCCGACAGGCATGCCGAAATATGCCTTGTAGGCCTCACACATCTTAGCAGATGCTTCCACGGAGTACTTTTTCGCTCTTGTCTTGATAAATTGGCCGCAGACATAGCAAAATGCGTCTGCCGGATGCTTGCAGCCTCTTGATGCCATCTCAGAAAAATGCATATATGTATCCACTTAGGCAGCTGGAAATAAACTGAACTGGTGGGCTTAAGGCCCCTGTATTTATACTACTATTTATATTACTGGAAAGTTCTAGAAGTTACTCCAAGTTTACTCAGCACTGAATCTATCTGGAATGTTCTGGAAAATAGGTAAATTTCAAAATATCACTGTCCTGGTCACAAAAGCAAAGTTTGTGGGGAATAATAGCCATTTTCTATACTTTTGAGGCATAAGCAATTAGGAAATAACACTTACTACCCAGGAACAAAAAAAAAAAAAAAATTGTTACACGGTGTTATTATTATTATTATTATTATTATTATTATTATTATTATTATTATTATTATTATTATTATTATTATTATTATCATCAATGGTAGATCTAATTCCATTTTTACAAAAAAATCATACTTATTCATTTTCTAACGTTTTGCATACCGTATTCTTGTTAACCAGTGCATATAAAAAGACTGTAATAATACTTTCGCTTTATTCTTGAGGGTGTATAATACAATGTAATTTTGTTATAAAACTAAACTGTTACTTAGCTCCCACTGACACACAACCTTTTTACAAAGTTGCTGGAATATTTAAATTGAGTTACGGTGTTGCTACAAGATTGTGTGTTAGCATGGCAAGCTAGTGATCTAATATAAACGTTGGTCTCAAATAATCGCCGGTCTCCAATACACGCCGGGTCTGCTTGGCAAATATTGTAAATAAATGCCGGAGGTATTTAATTGAAATTTTACGGTAATACATTTAACCCTCTGCTTACCACCATTGCTGTATTTAGTCTCCAGAGTGGCTAGTTTTCTAAAATAATATTAATAATGTTAATAATATGAAACATTATTAAATATAGTGGTGTGACGAGGTACACCCCGCCCCTGTGTTTATTTGTGTTTTTATATTATTATTATTGTTATTATTTCAACATATCGTGTGTATTTATGTTATTATTTTAGTTGACTGGGACAATGTTTGCTTCTTGTCTCTGCCGAAATACATCCCGTGAGAAAGCGCGGTCGGCAGCTAATAAGTTATTGACAAATTGGAATTGGCCGTTGACCTCGCTTATTAGAAAACCTGTGCGGAATGTGGTCAAGGGATAAAGGAGGTAATGGATAACCAGTTAATCCCTCGACCACTATATAAACCAGCCGCTTTTGCTGATGGGTTGGTTGTGTTGGAGTAGAGGAGAAAGGAGATGGAGAGAAAGAGAAAGAAAGAGAGAGAGAGAAAGAGAAATATATAAAAAGACAATTACTACGTGCGCTGTTTGCACCAGCATAGTACTTCTTTAATTTTGTTTGTTTGGCCATCATGCCTTTTTGTTATGTAAAAGTCTTTTGCTTGTTTGTTTGATTTATTATTTAATAAATAAAAGCGCATTTACATCCCAACTGTGCAGTACTTGCTTGCCTGTCTATTTCCTGGTCTGGTGACGTCACCCACCAAGCCATCCTGTCACAAATGGTTAACACTGATGTCAGTAAATTTGTAAGTTTTTAGTCTTCCCTTCTATTGCATAACTTTTGGTTACAAGTTTGCCCATGTTGTTTTTCAGTTTTTGTCACTGCTTTTGCCATTTAATACTGTCTTTTACTAGCCTGAAGGTTAGCCATGCAAGTAAGTCTGGACGAACAGATTCTTTGTAAATAATTCACCTTGCTTCCAGAAATTGACCATATGTAATGTACTGACATTACTGTGGGTAGCTGCCATAGTTATTCTGGTTAGATCTTGTTGTACAGGAAGAAGTGTTCCCCCGTGCTGTTTTCCATCCCTAGAAATGTCCAGCACCAACACTTTTCCTGTCTCTTTTACGTCCATCAGCAGGTTTTCCCTTTTTCTCTTTCCAAGCATTGCTGATACTGCCAGCAAATTTGAAAGCAATTCAAACAAGTAGGACATGTTGGTCTAGTAGTTAAGCCTTCTCTAAAATCAAACCATCTGCTGTTCATTCCTATTCTACCCCCAAAGCCATACATGTAGAAAATGTATTTCTCTTTGAGCTACATAAAATACGGAAAATAAATTGACAAACAAAAAATAAGAACAATTTTCCTTACTGTTTTCCTACTAACTCCATTGTTAAAAACAGGACCAAAAGGAAGCAGTAACAGTAAGTATAAAGTTCAAACATAAATCCTTTTATTGACATATTGACATGTCAAGTTTTTTATTGATAGGGGTTTCCCTATCAGAAATAAAGTGCAAACCAAGCAGGGGAGGAAACAATTTAAATATAAAGCCATATACTGTAGGTGTTATAAAACACAACTAAAATATCCTTGGTTTTATACAGAGCTGATTCCATTCAATTTGTGGAATTAGATTAATATGTAGGCATCACAAATCTGCTCTCCATATGAGCCCAAACATTAAATATGGTTTCCTGTAAAAAGTAGGGCTTGCCTTCCCTGGATACAGACAGAAAGCCAGGTATGCAGTACTGTATTCTTTGCTAACCTTTGACCAGCTGGGTACTACCATATGGTTATAAAGTACAGGAAGGTTTAATATGAGTTCCCAGGTTCCAGGCTTGAAGCCACATTTATGTTTCATGTCATCAATTATGAGGCATAAGGTAGACAGGGTCACTTATGGTCACACTGCAGAAATAATTAACTGAGGCTTTGAAAAATTGTATCCTCTTTTATTTACCCATCCGTGCAAATACAGTACTGCTTATCTGCTTCTAACAGGAGAATCATTGATGCATTCATTTCTTTGATTCCATTTTTTATATAAGAGAGACATATGGGTGTCTGGCAGTGTTTAAATGACACTCAGGCAAAACACTATTGTTTTTTTATGTTTGCATGACAGTACTGAGTATTGTAAGTAATTATGAAGTGGAATTAATTAAGAATTACATTCTTCTAAACGGCATTTCTAAAAGGAGATATGGCAGACCGGAAGCCCTGTGCGTATAAATAGTGTGGGTTTTGTATGAATATGTAAATAAAGATGTTTTGTTTTGAAGTTAAGTTTGGCAATTGGGTAATTGGGTGCTAATTGAGGAATGGCCACATGTATATAAATGGAGGGAAAATTCTTTGTTTGTTGGAGGAGTTTGGGGTGTGTGAGTTTGTGAACTGTGTGGTTTTTTTTTTTTTTTTTTTAGTTCAGTGAAGGTGAATGCCCATCCTGACAGTAGTGTTTGTATCCAGTTTTAGATTGTTTGAATGTTTATTTTGGACCCTGTGCCTTGCTGGTGGTGCCTGGAGACTGGATGGATAGGAAGCTGGCCATTTTGGGGAGCATGAACAGCAAGACAACAACACACAGAGAGACTGAGTTGCAGAGAGTTGAAGTCTGGCGAAAGGGTTCAGAGTTGAAGGAGGATCGCTTAAATATAATACAAAGGAAAGTATAGTGGATATTCAAGTACAAGATAAGTCAAGAATATAATGCTGCATGTAGAGAATATTGAATGTGGATTATTGCTGGACTGTGGTTGCGTTACCTGTGGTTGCATGACCTCCAAGTATCAGTTGAGTACACAGGGGGTCCAAAAGATGCAGGTACTCACACAATGCAACTTGTGAGGGATGTGCCAAAATTAATGACCTTTGTGCTCTGGCTGTTTCAAAGGCACCTGTTAACAGTGCTGCTACAGAGGAGTGAACGGCATGACCCAGAAGATCGAATACCAGCAGCACAACACACACCCGAACTGCGAGGCCCTACTGTACATTCAGTACCAGTGGCCGCGTCGGAAGGCAATTCGTAGAGCAGAGGGGCTGAAAGCAGAATGTGTTTGGAACCAGGTAGTGCTGCTTGGAGTGGGAATAAGTGATGTTCATGTCCTCTTTCTACAGGAATTACAGCACGGTTTCAGTGAGGGTATGAAGGCGACAGAACATATTGTTTCCACCAGGGCCTGGAGGCGATCAAGCAGGCCGTGGCCATTATGTTCATTACCATCTCCATACCAGGACATATAACAGGTCAGAGCATACAGCAAACAGGTTACAGCCGTAGTCAGCAATTAGACGGCAGACCAAATGACCCGCGGGCAGCCGCAGAGCGGGCCACTTGCAAACCCCCCCCCCCCCCCCCAAAAAAAAAGTGTTGCAGCATGGCACATGGCATACAAACCAAATTGGTTACTGTGAATGTCAATCAACTGAAAACAAAAACTGGACCCATAATACTAATAATTGTCTTTGTCATCTTTTTATGTTTTCAGCTCTTAAACTAGTGGAGATTGTTCAGATAAGTGTTCAATCCCATAACTGTCAAGGCAGTAGCTGTAAACCACTGTTTTAAATTCCAGCAATACATTTTACAGTCATATATAGTATTAAAATGTGAGCGGGGGTGGGGGGGGGGTAATACACTATACTTACAATATGCTTTTTTTCGTAATGGGTTCAGTGAGTCTTGCAATTTCTTTATGGGCGTATCCACACGTAAATAAATTTCTATCAGAGTCTCCTAATGATACTTAAGGAATAAAGCGCATTATTTTGCGTTTTATTCGTTCACGTAGCAATACTAACATTTACTTCAAGTTATTAAATTTGTTTTGTCTTCATATTTTTCATTTACATTTTTCAGTTAATTGACATTTGCAGTAGCCAATTAAATCATAGGATATGCAAACTTAGAAATGTGATTGGCTGTTACATTAAGTCCCAGAAAAAATGCTGTCTGATGGTTGACAGAGAATTTCATTGACAGAGGTTTTCCGTGACTCGAAATTCGAGTGACGGCGGACACAAAATACCAATGATACATAATTCAAATAATGGCTGACATAAAAAACACATGAGGGATGACAGAGAAAATGATTGAGAAATGACGACTGATCGCAAAACTAAATGATCCATGACAAAGAAATTCCTGATAATTGACGCTGAGACGTGAGAAATGATGATGCCCTAATATGGACACCGTATATGTGACTGCTTGTTATTTACTATTCAACCTCCAAATCTACAGGACAAACCAATAGAGAAAATTAAGGAGTCTTTTGTTCTTTACCAGAATTTTTACATGAGCATCAGCATTTATAATGCGAAAAACCAACCAAGGACACAACCTCTGTGTCCTCATAGCTAGTTACGGCCATGCTTACAATACTATTGTAATATAGTCATAGGCATCTAAATTTAGGTCATTCGACTATAATGCTCACACACACACACCCACACTTACATATATTATAATCTTGTATGAACTTGTTCTCATTTTAAACCTGTGTTACTGTCTATTTTATAAGACACAGTATGACTCAGATGCCTTTTTATACATAGAATCAGTGACATGCTTGGCTCCAGTGTGGGGAGAATATACTCACTGAGTTGAGTAATATAAAGTCTATTTGCACCACAAATGGGGTCAGGTTGTTGGTCTCTGTATTTGGAGAGCAAGGCTTGGTTGAGCCAGGTATACAACTTCCAGCTCTCTGAGCTGTGCAAACTCACACAAATCCTGCATCAGGGCCAGCCTGATTTTTACTTTATTTTGATTCTTCTTAACTTAATGTTATTTTGTATGTTTATTGAGATTACAAACTGAAATGAGAACCTGCTGCAGAAGTAGAGGAGGGTAGGGAGGTGGAAATGGGAAAACTAGCCATAATCCTGAGGAAGACCCTTGACGTTGTCAACCCAATATATTTCTTGAATCAAAACTCTGAAAAGATCTATAGATAAAAAAAATTTAAAAATGTAGATTTGGCTTTAGTCATTTTGTGCACTAAGAACATCTGTAGGCATACAGAAGTAAAATGCTTTCCAACTCCATCTTATCGATTTTAAGTCTGCAAGATGTACCTTTTATGGTGTTTGTTAAATACTTTAAGACCCTGTTTTCATTGTCCACCGAATACCTATTTCTGGAGAAACCAAAAATACTGCACATTTTTAAAACCAAAAATACACAAGGGCAGCAAAAAGAATATGTGCAAACTTTGTCCAGAAGAAAACATTTGTATCTTTCAAAGTAAATATCATGGCAGTCATATGCAACACATTTTTTTAAATCCTTTAATTCCGGTGATGTCAATAGTTGTTAAAAGGATTTCATAAGACATCCCATTATGTCTTATTAGCAGTGGCTGGAATCAAAACAGTTAAGAGACAAGTATGTTAAAAAAACATACACATGTGCCAGTGGCTACAGCAGTGCCACAGAATGTCTCTGCTGTCTTGCCCCACAGCCTGACGTGACCCCATAGTGGCTGATGGCAAAGTAAGAACATCCGATGCCTGACAGCTACAATGAACTGGAAAGGTAACAAACGATCCATCTCTGCTGATGCACAGCAAGCCCTTATCAGAGCCTGCTAGACAAATGACTCTATCATTAAAGTTTTTCTACAAGATTAATAATCCAATCTGCAATCGGCTGAATGGACAATCGGGAGATCATGCTGTACAATTGACACAATTGCTGCTGCAGCTTTGACTTCAATAATTCATAGTGGTGTGCTAAAGTACTTCTGCCCTCTTTTCAGTTCATGTCATAAAATATTTATTGTAGTGATCAAACTCAATGCTGAATTGTACACTATAGGGGAACAACTCTGTGTGTCTGGCTAGTAGCTGTCATCCCAGTTTTAAACACTCAGGGTGAGGTGAGGTATTGCATGGAGGACAAGATATCAAAGTTCCCTTCTCACCTCCAATGTTTTAGTGGAGTGCAGCCATTTAATTCATGTATTTAAGCCTATCGATCTGTAATTAGAAACAATTTTGCTGTAATTGACAGCTACTTTTAGTGTGCTCGGTGCAGTACATGCCTTAAATGTATATGTGTTTTAATTCTTCACATATGAAACATTAAGTGAGACATAGTATGTTTTTTAATTACTAAAATCTGTACAAAATTATTGTCCAGATGTTAATTTAACAAACATGTACATTTATTACTGCAAGTATTTAGTCGCCGAAGAGGGATGCATTGAATGTGAAATAATTTCAAACCTGCCTCCTCTTTAATCATATTGAAGGTTCATCTCATCGCTTCATTAGACTTCCCAGTTCCAATAGTCCTCAGCAATCTTCATTTCACCTTTAGAAAACATGCAGTGGAAGCATCTAACATTTGTCAGTCACATACCTGTCAACATTGAGTTTTCAAAATAAGTGAGCTTTTGTAAACTGAAATCTTAGTGGCCTGAATTGAATTGAATACCTACATAAGACAAAGGCATCCAACTGTTCCACTTTATTACTGAATGATAGACTGTGATAAGGTCTCCTTCTAATTGTTTTTAAAACAGAAACAGAGAAAATATAAAAAAGCAAACAGAATAACAACCATGACATGCTTTACAATCAAATTCTCTCTTGGCTCATCCTGAGGTTCTTATCGTACTGTAGTTCTCGGTGGCTGATTTGGAAGCAGTCGATACTTTGTTAACAGGTCCTCTATAGTTGATTTTGCTGTAATTGTAACATAAACACATATTATCAATCAATCAGAATTTCTAAAACAATGTTGATGCTGAATATATAATAGAAACACCTTGCACTATCTGTGTGACTTTCCTGCAGAATACTTCGCAATGTGTGAGTCTGGGAACATGGCTACAGATCTGCTGAACTCATCACAACATGTAAAGTTCTCTGCATATGTAACTTTCTTGATCTCCATTTTTCCTTTGGCAACGAAAGATGTTATTAATTGAAGCTCTGTTCTTTTGAGCATCACTGGGTTTTTTTGTGTTTTTTTTGGTGTTTTTGTGATATTTCATGGTTACCACAAGCATCTTTCTGGCTCCTATGTCCCACTGTTAAAATCAGTCCTGCATAGCTTACAGAAAATATGCCTTTTTCCAACATTGCTTCGGAGTATGTGAGAACATGTTGTTGTCCAAGACGCTTGTACATTTGCATCAATATTTGTTTTTTACAGAGAGGGCTTATTGCACACAAAACCATCGCAGATGGTCAAGACAGGGATTACAGACAGGGATTGCAATAACCACAGACCATACATAACTTTTGCCGAAATTAAAGGTTTGCTGACATAAAGGGGTTTAACAGCAGTTTTGATCAAAATACGGGACAAAATCTTTCCCCGGGAGTTGTCCGGGAGAAAAAAACAGGATAGTCCCGTCAAATAAGGGAGAGTTGACAGGTTTGCAATCATGCAAGGGGATATGATTTTCCCTGGGACGGCTAAAAATAGAAAAAAAAGTACATTAATAGCAGGTATAAGTCCTGGAGGACAGATCCCCATCAATGTCAAAATGTTGTGCTTGACCTGAAGCGAAATCCTACTCATTGGCTAGTGCAACACTAAAGTAGCAGTTTAACAACTGGCAACATGTTTACCCAGGAGATATGGAAATAACTGTTTTAGTAATGCTTAGTACAAACCAGGCAACAATTACCACTAATTACCTGCACTTGTCTCTGGTTGAGGGTAGGGCAGTAGAATTAAATACAAAATACAGTAAATTGGTTAAATCTTTTAATAATAGTACTTATTGCAATATTAATCATTACCAGTTTTTAGTTTTTTCTTCTGAATTCCTTTTGCAAAGGCCCTAGACAAGGGGGGCTCAATATGCTTCAGGGCCCCTGTATTAGCTATAGTATCGTAGGGCATGTTTTTTTTTTGACAAACATAAAATGACAGGCAGTGATTTGATATGTTTGTAAGTATTACTGACTTAATCACAATCTAGGTTATCTTCTCAAGGCTTCTAGTCAATAATCTGTGTGGTATTGGAATTACATTTTAGTGTCCAACCTAGTTAATTAAATGGTCAACTCTGCAGGCAGTGGAAGTGACAGCCGACATCGTGTGAAGGACCCCTTCTGACCCCTCATTGTGATTAATGCTGCAGTTTGTTACAATAGGAGAAAACATGACCCTGCAGTTAAAGGTATTAGGGAAGACAGGGTTTTGTTTTTAAATATATTGTTTAATAGAAGTTTTTTTTCTTCCTTTGGGGACAGAATGATTTTGCACAATACTGTCCATTATGTGAAAAAAATCTGACAGATGCTGTTCTGTTTCATCGTGGCTTTCATATATACATGTGTTTAGTTATTTTTAAAATAAATGATCATGACTGAAAGGAAGGCCTGTAGTTATCACTCTTATAGTATGTGTTAGTCTCTTTAGGGTATTTAGTTATTAAATGAAGTAAAATGTCAGGATGGTTCCTATTTTAATTTTTAAATGGTGGAACTATTTAGATCCACAAATGCTTAGATCCATTGAAGAGACCCCTATTTAATTATAGATGTGTCATGTCTTCTTTTCTCCACAAAACAGTAATTGTAGTTCAGTCTCTATAAGTTACAGTTTATCTATAATTGCAATTTTGAATATGTGAGGCTCTGCATAAGCAAATTAACCTTTTTTTTTTCCTGCACAGGTCTACATTTTCAAACAGGAAGCTTGCAGTTCTGCTTCGCTTGGTGTGCCTTTTGTCCCCATAAAGGTTCAGCTCAGCAGGGTTTGACATGCCTAGTTAATTGTGAAATGAGACATTCCTTCTCATAATAGACTACAGTGTGGAGTCAATTCAGAATGCATAGTTTATGATTTACATTGTCAGATGCCCTATTCCACATCCTAATCCAGCAATTAAGAACCAAAAATACAGTCCAGATGAAAAAAAATATTTTCTGATGTAACTGATGCATCTAATGTCATAATCCATTAATGTGATTTTAAAAACAGTGTATTTCATAAATATGAGTAAAATTGAAGAAATGTCTTTGTGTAATAGATACGTACTGAAAAGTCAGAGGGTTGAAGTAAACTGTCCAAGAAGTCATTAAAATTGCAGATTGAATTGGTCACTAAACTAATATATTTCAAATCTCATAAAATGGAGTGATCTATTTCAACCACAAAAGTTCACTTACCTAAGGAATACAACAGAAGAGCAATTTACGAAAGTTGTTATATTCTCTTTCCATGTAGGATTAATATATTTTGTCACACTTGTACTTGCTAGAGCCAAAGTCATTGTATTTATCTTGCTCTTAATTGTATTATTACTTGTACTGTGATTCTTGAAATGTATTTGTTTACGACTGTAAGTCGCCCTGGATAAGGGCGTCTGCTAAGAAATAAATAATAATAATAATTAGAAGAAAAAAAAAACATTAAGATGAGACTTAAATGAGATATTAGCTGCTTAATATTTTTTGGTATTATTTAAAAGTTTATAATGTATTGTGCCAAGGGAGAACACCAATTTCTTCCCAATTTGAAATGTCCAGTTTGAATGTCGTCTCATCGCTGCAACCACCTAGTGAAGAGCAGCGTTCCTGCTGTCAAGCCAATTGTCTATTGTCACCTGCTGAACCTAAGCCACCAACGTTATCAAGCTACTGAACCCTGGAGACAAGGCGCAATCTTGAGGTCTGCCTGAACTCAAGTTTCTCAAAATATTTCTTACTTGGAACCCCCAGCAAACAGGTTTATTTCCTGTCTGTTGCTGAAAGATTCAAGGTCTATAATCAGAATGACAAGATCCTTCTTGTAGCTGAGGAGCTGCTTGGATAATGGGAAGCTGAAGCTTGACTGCCTTGTCTAATTAAACAGTCTGCTTCCAAAGGTTGACAGCACGTGGTGTCTGCTGACATGTACAGTATTGAGTGACAGTTTTGTAAACGCCTCTCAGACAAATCAATCTGTAATTAAAATCTGCCACTAGACTTATGGTAGTGCAGCATCAGATAGCACTACAGTAAAAGCATAGACATGTCTAATAAAGTATAGTGAAGGCATGAAACGCATTGTAAAGCTCAGGGAGGTACAGTACAGCATATTTTAAAAATATGACAAACCCTGGTAAACCAGCATGGTAAATGCATAGTACAGCAGTATAACCAATTGTAAAGGAATCTCTCTCTTTTATTCTGTGTTTAATAGTAATAGACCAGCTACAAGAACAGGATATTTAACTGTCTGACTGCCATACAAATAGAGTGTTTGGTCTTTTAGAAAATGTAATAAATATTAACAAATATTCCAAGGTTTGTTACAAGACTAAAGGTTGTTGTAGTTGGACAGAATGCAAATTGCCAAAGTGGAATGGTACTCTAAATAAACACCAAGAGACTTGTAGTGTGCATTTTTATATAGAATAGGAGAGACTGCATTGGGAGTTCTAAAAATGAATTGCAGGATGAACTTGAGTATATTTATTTCCTTACCTGCAGATGTTTTCTCCCATTCTGTTGCTACCTGCAGACTCCCACTGATCCATACAACTTTAATAAGGTGAGATTACCAGGGAAGCACCTGTTGTGTGAGCACATTGTTCTTCATTCAGCAGTGGGCATCACTGTCAAACAGAGAATCACATTTCACATTGGAAGTAGAAAGCGGCGTTTCCATGCAGTTTAGAAACGCCAAATTCTTTCTCCATTGTCGTGAGAATGTCATGTGACGTAGCATACACATATCAAGCACATTCCTCATGCTATAGGACAGTGGTACTCAACTCTGGCCCTCGAGATCCAGGTTCTAATGTAGTTAATTGAAGCTGTTAAGAGGCAATTAACTAATTTAGGACCTGGTTGGAATAAAGACCAGGACTGGAATTGATCTCAAGGGCCAGAGTTGAGTACCACTGTTATAGGAAGTACACAGCCAAACCATGGTACCTAACTGTACCAGTGCTTGCATCAGCTTGTACTTGCACTGAACTGCTCCATACCTCGTTGTATTCTACTACTGCTCTTAATTATAATTACTTCCTGCATATTGTATTTGATTTTAATCTTATAGGTATCTGCATTCACTTTTTTGTTATTGCTCTTATTTGAATTCACTCTTATCCATTTATCGTACTTACTACGTGCTCTTACTGGACGTTCCTATATTTTTTTACTATAAGTTAACTGCTCTTAGTCGAACTTGCTCTCAAATGTAATTGTTTATTATATTCTTTAGTTTGCTCTTATCTGAATTTGATCTTATTTGCTATTGATTGTATTATACTTTATAACTTGTCTGTAATATGATACTTTGTACTGTGTTATTTTGTAACAATTGTAAGTCGCCCTGGATAAGGGCATCTGCTAATAAATAAATTAATAAATTAATAAATTAATAAATTAATAAATTAATAATAATAATAATAATAATAATAATAATAATAAAGGGTGGGTAAATCACCATTCTGATGCTAAAAAGCTGCGCAAATTGACCAAAAACTAAAAACTGTTTGCATAGAAACAGGTCCGAAAGCCATACCTTATGCTCACAAGCCTTCAGCAGTGAAGACCTTGTCCAACTTTCTAAAAGGCTGGAAGTAGTCTTGGTAAACTCTTTGACCAAAGAGGAAAAACTAAGCGTACAGTCCAAGGGGTTTAGAGACCTCTTCATTCAGTATTTTTCTATGTGATACAAATTAACATTTCAAATTATTGCCTTTTGATTCATAAAATGATCGTGCTTTACAGTTTAGTTGTTTATAAGCAAGGCTATAAAAATTACTAAAGCTACTACAAATTTAAAAAAATGCAGCCCTTTTGCAATAAATAAATAAACAAATAAATGAAGCATGTCAAACTGACATAATGCTGTCCTGTAAAAGCAATGCCCTGTTAATATTTCTATAAATAATCCAGACATGAACCTGTCAGCATCAATAGAAAACTGATGATAGCATGCCAAGGTCCTGAAGCTGTTAGCACTTGTATTTATTATGAGTATTTGTTTTTTATTATTAAAAAGGAAACATTTTTTGACTCCTATCTAAGCAAATTTCTCTATCATCCAGACTGTTACATATTTCAAGCTAATTTGACCAAATGATAAATACAAACACAAATTATATTCAGTGAGGACAATCTTGCATTAAATAACCACTTTTATTAAATACAAAATCTTACAGATTTCCAAAAACATTGGTTGAAGAAAAATAATAAAGTAGTATAAAAATAGTTGGAGCACGCCTCATCCTATACTCATCAGGCTGGAAGTGAGGTGGCGGTGGTAATTTGAAAGCACGGCAGGGCTGAGTTTGCGAAGTAGGTTTATATACCTTATAGGTTGATGGGAACTTGCCGGTAAAAAAAAATGATAAGACCTTTTTCTGGTATAAATGAGTTAGATGGTCCGGATGAGGTGGGAGGAAATATGAAATAGTTACAAGGATAGGTGTTGATCAGCAGCTGTGGAGGAAAAGATCTTCACCTGTGGAAATGAAACTATAAAATGCTCCCCAATGGTTTATCTTGGTTGGATCTGGTAGTGGTGGTTAAAAAAAAAAAAAGGTTAATTATATTTCCTTTTAATTATAAATCATTTTAATTATTAATTCTGGATTCAAGTCTTTGTTGCCTGCAGTCTAAAATGAAGTGTAAATCTCTACTGGGGTTGCATATACTGTGCCACCTGGGTATCCAGTAACAAGTCAATAAATGTATTTTACAATGAGATTTTCAGTTTTAATGATGATCTTTATGCTCAGTGTGTACATTAATTAAGTTAGTTTAATTAATTAAGTTCAATAATACAAGTAATGTATTATAGAAAGTCTGGAGGTTGATAAAACCATTGCTGTACTGATATATTTAGCAACTCCCTAGCAGTTTTTTGAGACTGGAAAGATCTCACAAACACAGAGAGCTTTCCAGCTGTTCCAGTAACAGCTTTCCAGCTAGTTACAGAATATTCAATGTGACTTGACATCTCTGCTCATCAGATCAAGCACTGCTGTTATATCTCTCGTCATCAGATCGTGCCTTGCTCTTTGTGTTTGGTTGCTGCTGGGATAATTTCAGTACCATAAGAAATGTGTAATTTGTTAATACAAGAGAGTAATGGTTTGGCATCCACAATCTTATCATTATCTGGAGACCACTTTAACATAAAATAAATTAACAATATCTTACATTTTGGCAGATGTCCCTTAAGGGACCATTTTGTTTCCTGTTTAATCATCAGCATATTAAACAACGAGTTAGGGATTTAATTAGAACAATCATAAGCCTGGCATTTCTTTTCATCTGAAGGAACTCCATATGTTCTACAACTTTTCCCGAGTTATCTTACACACTTGGATCTATGCAAAAGACCGAATCACAGTTTGCATACTAGGATATAAAAGTCTCATGAAAGCATAGATACACACTTGTTTCTTTCACTGGATCTGCCCTAAACATAAACAGCTGTAAAATACTGTGAACTCCTAAAGGGACCTGCACATCAAGATGGGTTTTTGTGTAACTGTATATTGTAAATGTTGTGTGCTTATTGTAATTGTAATTAATTAAGGAAGTAGCTGAAGCTCCTGGGAGAGCCTGCCTGCTGTGTGTGATTGCCAGCTATGGAAACTAATCAGCAGGTAGGTGTGTTCCAGCGGGGCATCAGGTATAAAAAGGTTCCTTCTGCAAAGCCAAGGACAATGGGCTGAACATCGTCCATGCTACCCGGACAAAGTGACCTGTCCCAGGATCTTACACAGTTAAGTATAGACATGTGATATTGACAATACTGTCAATATAGCCAAATCCTGAAGATAGCACAGTATGTTTTAGCATAACATCAATCTTACTATTAAACATGCAGGGAACCTGTGTCTGAAAAAAAAGTTTGGTTCAGATAAACAGGGGCTATTGTGAATATTGGCTATGCCTCTGCATGCCATAAAAAATCAAGTGTGCAGATTATGACGAATTATAATGTGACTTATTGTGCAATGGATAACCCTTAACTGTAAAATTGCAAACCAAGGGATTCACAAGTTATATAATCTCTCAGAAAATGAACACAGACTGCACATGGCATTTCTATTCATATGAACCCTAGGATTATGTGTTTGCATTTGATATATCATTGGTAACAAATTTTAATATTTACACCCATTTCATAGAGCAATGTGCTCCAAAGAAAACGATGTAGTGTCCTAGTTTGCAACTGTGTAGGATTGATTGATTACAATCAGGGCAGAGAAACAGAAATATTTACATATATTTGGCCTTAATAGGTTTAAAGAAAGGGAAATGGGTAGTTTTTCTTAGTGGACGAATGAATAATCTGTGCAACAATCGTGTGTGAGTGCCCTCCAGGCACTTCCTGATTGGTGAATAAATGTTGTGAGGTTTCTAAAACTCCTTGAAGCCCTCCATCTCATATTCTAATATCCTGACGGGAATGGGTACAGCTAAAATGACAAAGCCCCAATCCACAGATAGTGGGGTTGGGAATGGGTACAGCTAAAATGACAAAGCCCCAATCCACAGATAGTGGGGTTAGGAATGGGTACAGCTAAAATGACAAAGCCCCAATCCACAGATATTGGGGCTAGGAATGGGTACAGTTATAATGACAAAGCCCCAATTCACAGATAGTGGGGTTAGGAATGGTGTACTGTATGAAAACATGTTTTTTTTATTGTAACATTTCTATTCTTTCCCATTACTGTACGTAGTTGTTCAGTATGCCACACATCACAAACATGAGGGGGCTTAAGTGGCCAGCTGAATCACTTTTTTTTAATGACTTAAGCAAATTCATCTGAAAACCAAAGTTTCCATGATTCACACTCCCACCATCTAAATAGAAACTGTAGCTTCTCTTCAGAATAAAAAATGTGATTGAACTTTTTTTTTCATCAACAGTGCCCTTCAGTGGCTGAAATCTATTATTACCTGTTTGGAATTTCTATAAAAGTTATCAAGAAATATAAAAACATACAGAAATGACTAAAAGAGCTAACTAGGGCACATTAATATAATTTGACATGACATCATTACAAACTGAATTTAAATGGTCCATTATTACCTTTTTGCTTTTGATTGCTTTATTACCCCTAACTATTACATAACGAGTCCAGTGCGACAGCTCATATTGAAGCACAATGAGTCTTTGCCATATCAATATAATAAAGCTACAGATACCATATAAAAGGACACCATTACAATCTAGTTGGAATGAGTAACTGGAAATTTCACAAGGGTGTGGAAAAAAGAGATCCCACTGCATCTTGTTGTGTCTTTCCTTGAAAAAACAATTGGAGCCTGTGAGGAAATGGCAGTATAATTACAGACCTTCTCCTTTTTTTCTTTGTAACACTTTGACACTAGAAGGGAGCTTCTTTAAAGTCATAATGATAATAAGATACTAAACAGGTAAAAAAATATATATATATATGTAAGATAATATGGTTCTACAGTAGATTGTTTAAAGCACAAAGAATCAGTAATTGTAGTGTAAATTTAATCTGCTGGTGTTAGTATTTCCTGCTAAAACAGCTATGATAGTTAGAGGTATTATGCCCCTTTGAACTGTGCTGACACTCATCTTAGAAAACCACCATTTACCTAAGCTAAATATAGCCAGTCTAGACAGTTTTTAAACAACAGTAACTAAATGATAAGGTTGTCCTTTTTCATTTTTTTTTACTTCAGACACATCTAATAAGAAATTAAAACAAAGATAACAATTCTGCAAGGACATTTTAAGTCACTGTTTTGTTTTCCATACTTTCTTTTGCATAGTTGCAAGGTTATGTACAGTACTGCCAGCATCTGTTTTTATTATTTTAATTGCTTTAGAATGTACTGCACTTAAATTATGCAAACTGTTCATGTTTTTTTGCAAACTAACCACATCTTCATAACACAATCAAATTAAGTCATTTAGTGCTAGTTCAAACATTTTTCTTTGTTGATACATGTGTTACTATTTCTCCTAATATTACAGATATTCACTAGACTTGAATGACTGCATAGGTGGTCTGTAGTGTATTTGGGTTTGACTTTGGGGTCCCTCTTTCCCGATGGGGGTGCCCTAAAGGAGGGGAATCAGGGTGCCGTAGGCTCCCCAAGACAGGGTAGCAGACTTTAGCTGCCCATAAATGGAGAAACTGTTGCAACGGTGGTGGAGGGAAGGATGGAAGGGCAAGGAACACAGAAAAATGAATGTGAATGCACAGACCAGGTATGAATCCCATTGATTGACAAGGGATTGTGTGGTGTCTATAACAAGTAAATGCAGTTTTTTTTTCATTTTCTTTCATTCGTTTTGGGATTTATATATCTGCTAGCAGTAATGGACACATGAATTTAAACTTCTCAGTCTTGGCACTGTGGCTCAGTACCACAACTCAACATACTGTAACCATGTAAAAGCAGATTTAACATTTCCACAGGACTGAAGAACTCTAAAGGGATACTTGTTTAACTTGGTTATGTACAATTGTTAATGAAAGTCCCTGAGAACCCTGCTTTGCCTAAATCTCTGTTGATGAAACAAAAGTAATCCCAGTCTTCTGCAGAGTTCACGGAGGCATGTGAAATCTTGCCTCCAGCCTTGGTCCCTCCCTCTGCTATCCATGTTAATCACAATCTCATAAATGTATTACTCTGATATTAAGCAAACACGACCAAGTCTAAGCTACTCAAATCTTCTTTTTTCTATTTATTGGAGAATCCTAGAAGGATTGTACAGAGCCCGGGAAGGGACATGAGAGATAAAAATATATATCTTGTGCGCACGTCTTACCATCTAAGGTATCTCGTGGTAACGAGATAGTAAAATGTGCGCACGAGATCGATGTTTTTTCTTTCATGTCCCCTCCCGGGGTCCATAGGAGAAAGGTATTTTATGATTGAATACATCCAATCACATAAAGCCGCTTTAACCACACACCACACACTATAATACAATGTGGATGTTGGTAGAGTATGTCCAGAATAAGGCATGTGTACAACTAATTGAGCACTTTACCCTTTCTACTGCTCCTCAGAATAAAAGACTTAGCATGACAAAGCACACTTCTTAAGGGGATCAAGATGTTATCTTAAAATTTCTAGTTTTATACAAAACTTCTGCAGGTGACATTGTTAAGTGAAGCTCAAGTGTCCTTGACACATTTAGAGTGGATGCCATCACAAGGTTGGATAACAAATACGGTTCCTCTCGTTGCAGCTGCCATCATTTAAAAGCAAGTCTCTTGGCGACTGCCTCGATGCCCCTGTACCCCATTAACAATTCAATGGTAAGTGACTGAAAATAGACAGAGTGTACTGGCCTGACGCTTTCTGCATAGAGTAATGAGGAGAGGTGATATAGAGTGGTCCCTGTGGTGCACAGGCGCACATCAGTGCCTTCAGCTGCCCGTGTCCTACTTCCAGGTAGAGCAGCATTAAACATTCACGTTGGCTGACACAGATATCTGGCACACTGCATAATTTCTCATTTACTGTAGCACTGTCACATCACATCAGTAAATACATCGGACTGAATCACACTTACTGAGAGAAAATGCCAACAACACAGTTTTATATTGTTACTCTTCTGAATTAAAAGTTAGTGCCACTGCTGTACTAATCAGCCAAAAATATGTGTGCTATGTGTACAAGTTTGTATTAATAGTACCCTATGTATGAACTATGAAGATATATCTGTAAACCCTGTATTAAGATTCTGAACCCTGCAATGAAGGTGATACTTTGTATTTTGTACTCATTTATGAATTGATTCTCAATCCCTAAAATTTAACACAGATGATCACCAATATATTACCACTCTTTCAAGACTTTTAAAGTACATAGACTAACAAAAGAATTCCAGTAAATCTTACCTAATACGTATTTCCATCATTTTGGTGGGCACACATTTTCTAAATGAAACACTCACACGCATTACGGCAAAGGTGATTTTTTTTAATGGTATTTTATTTGTAGCTATTGGTGAAGAAAATGTATTGATTGTTCCTTGCAGATACTTAAATTTAACACTTCAAAAGACTGCATGAAGGTCCCTGAATGGCTCACCTGGTCAACACATCCTTTAAGTCGTGATTTCAAGAGTGAACTTCGTACTGTTGATTTGATGGACAACGACACCTGTGCCTTCTGCCAGTTCTGTTGTCAATTCAACGCTTGTCTTCCTTCTATTCCTTAAGGATATTATCTTCAAGTATTGCTTATCCTTGTTAGGCAGATATTTGGGTCTTCCAGTCCAGGGTTTGTCAATTACAGATGATATTTCTCTGTACTTGTTGATTATGCTTCGGATACCACACCTTGAAAATCAAGTGATGTGAGCTATTTCAATGTTTTTCCTTCTTTATGCAAGTCAAGGTTGTTAGAATACTAGAAAACACTAGTGGAGGCTTTGAGTAAATTGTTGATGCTCATAATGCATCGGAGTAGAAAAATGCAACATGTCTAAGACTTTTGCACAGCAGTATATATATATATATATATATATATATATATATATATATATATATATGGTATCTAAAAATTCTATTTCTTTCCTTGTCCATCGAAGGTCCACCTTAATATTACTGTGTATTTCATTTGCCATTTTATGAAACTGGAAAAGAGATTCTTCTCCATGTGTCCAAACCCCAAAAATATCATCTACAAACCGAATGTATTCTAAAGGTTCTCTTTCTTTCATTCGATGTAGAAATCACATCAATCATTTGAAAAGCAGTGACTGGAAAGGCCAGAAAATAAATGCGTAAAGCTTCTGGGAGTTTGAGTTCTTGTAAAGGAAATATGTTGCAAACATTTGGTGGGATATTTTTCTGTTATTAATCTACTGCAAAAAATATATATATATATTATATATATATATATATATATATATATATATATATATATATATATATATATATATATATATATATATATATATATATATATACATTTCCCAGTGCAGCTGGGCAATGTCCCTCCTTCCTGACTTGTATCTATCATTGATTCGTTCTGAATACTTTAAACCCGCCCCAACTACTGAGTGACAGCACATTCCTACATTTCTATTGGAGACTCCGCTTGCAAGATTTAAAACAAGATTACAATTAGGAATGTAGGCTTGTTTGTGGTATTTAAAGCTATATTACAGTTAAGATATGGATGATTTAAAAAATAACTGGAAAATGTGGCGAAATGTAAAAAAATGCATAGACACACAAAAACACCAGAAGAATGTGACCATGACCATAAGGATTTCATTGTGGAAGACAGCAAAGGAAATAATGTACAACTTAAGTGTGCAAGTACTGTTCAGTTACTACTATACATATTTTGACAGAAAAAATAAATAAACGTCCAAGCAATATTTAAAGTAACTGAAAACAATAATTTCTTACAGTATATAAAAAGTGAAAGCTCCGAAAAAAAACTATTTGCATAAAACTTAGCTAAAAATAAGCACCAAAAAATGAAATGAATAAAAACAGAAAAACAGAAGCCCTAATTATAATTTAATAGAGAGATTGAGTTATATTTTAATTGTATAAGCCCAATTTATTCAACAGATGTGCTCTTAAGTGTTACTGGAATTTAGATTTGGTCACACTCTGTGTAAAAATTAAGCGCATATTAATATACTGACAGCTCCTGTAGTTTACCATCTGGCTCTACTGTTCTGGACGCTCAAAATACACTGCAGGTAGATTTTATTAACATAACATTTAGTTACTATGACGAGGCTCAGGCTAAATACTGACAGAACTCAGGCAATGTAAATAACAGACTCTGCAGCAGACGCATACATTGAAGGGTCAATAGAATTTGAAAAATATTATATTTCAGCACCATGGTATACTAGGTTTCATGTGGTGTGATGACCATACAAGATATACGGTAGGCCGACTGTAAATCTAGACTGCTTCAAAGGATTTAAATTAGCATTCCTCTTTTGGTAACATGTTCTTTTAATACATCCACAGTACAGCCGACTTGATTCTAGTCTCCCAACTCTGGAATCTGTAATCCTATTGCTATAGTGATTCCAAACATGTTAGTAACATGCATCCCCCACTACAGCTATAAATACAGAATAAGAGTTAATGTTGCAGGGGGCACTTTCACTAATGATTTGTTTGCTTTTTGACACGTTTTATTTAAGTATTTATTTAGGTACTATGTCACTGTGACAGAGAAAGAATGAATCTTGGTTATAAATCTTCCTCCCAAACTGTGAGGGCACTGTGTAAAGGGAACAGTGTGCCCCGGACTGGATGGTCTGGCAATTCATTCCAGGTAGATGGCCATCAAGAAAGGGGGCGGAGTCACAGTACACCAAGTCATTGCCCCAGACGGGAGGCGAAATGGCAGTCACGGATTGGAGGAAAAGCTTGTGTGGCAAACTTTTATTTTTAGCTTTGTTTTGTTTTCTTTATTAAATGTGACACTAGGGTTACCATTGCTGGTACCCTAGTGTTAGCACTTGTGTTGATATTAAATCTACGCACCTGTGCGGTGTGTCAACACCCAGTGCTCTGTGTCTGCCTCAGTATTGTTCAGTGATGACCGACACATGTAACACTCCACCCTGTTACAATGTGTCTATCACATACAGAAATAGAAACTTCCAAATAAAAAGCTGATTTTATGTGCCAGGTCAGAAGCTTGCAAATCAACCTGTTGTACAGTAGCTGTTGCCTGAAAAGAAAAAGTTACAAGGGAACAAAGTTTTATACAGTAACTTAATTTACCATTCACTAGCAGTCTGGAGCAAACGCTTCTGTTGCACAGAAATTTATATTGCACAGCTGTCACTACCAGCAATATTTATACAAATCAAACAGTTTGGTTTAAAAATGCGTGGAAAATAAATGGCAGGAAATTTCAGAGCTCGCAAATTCGTTAATTTATCAGGCTTAGATATCACTTTCTTTTTCCTTTAAACAAACCCATGCTGCATTTTTCTGCTCCATTATTATGTTATCATATAATGTGTTAACATTATATTGACATGATGTTCATTCAAAATGTTCATGTAGTTCAAATGTTGGCAAAGCCATGTGTAAACTTGAAAAATAATTAGAACAAAACATTTTAAATCAAACCTATTTCCATGTGCCTTTTTTTACTGAACAGAACTTTATAGGTGTGACTGTTGTTAACCATTGTACATAATCATCTGTTCAGTTCCCATCATGTTTTTGATATTTAATGGAATTTGGTGAGTTTTTTTTTCTGTGTAGAACAGAAAGGAAGACAATACTTTTACTGCTCACAGTGGCAATACAGGGCCTAGATTAAGTTAAAATACTGAAAATGATTATTCCAACCATATTCATTCAACTGGTTTTATGCTGCAGGTTCAAACCATTATTTCAATTTAATGACTCCATATTAAGTCAAGGTATTGAGTGAAGCTCTGCTGCACAGCAAAGAATGGACGAAAGGTAAAATCTAACAGCAAATTACCAAATAAATTGGGCATTCAAAACAACAGACCCAGAATGCCACTGTAGAAATTATTTTACAGATTACAGGCAGTCTAATCCTAGAGTTTCTGTACTGCACTGCCAGCAATGATTGGCCTTGCTGTTTATACTGTTTATATGGCCTTGTAAGGGGAAATCTTCAACAAAAACAACTTCAAACATAACCATTAAACAGACTACAGAGTCTGAACTTAAGTTGTTTTGGCAGAACATTGGCCATGGTTTTACATTCGGCTTCCGAGTTTAAAAAAAAAAACCCTATGTAAATAAATGACACTGTCTTTGTTCAGTCATTTTCCATCTTGGGTTGCAAACATCATCTTTCCTAGTGCTCTGTACAGTGTCACAGTTATTATCTGTTTGCAAATATTGACAATTATATTAAGCTACATGACAGCTCTACTAACTTTCTTTGACCAAAATAGGGAAATTGACATTGTTTTAACCTTTCAGCGGAATAAAAGGGCAGGTTGTTTTTGTCTTTGCTTATACCATGTAAGTCTATGTATTAGACAAGGGTAAAAGAGTTTAAAAAATGTATTTCACTTTGATCCTCTGCCACATGAAAGATGACATGTTTATCTGATGAAAAGCAAACAGAACAATGGGTGCAATTTACCCACACTGAAAGATTATCAGTGTGTTCTTTTGCTAGTCAAAGCATTAGTCAAAGCATTACTGTTGGTTTGGCAACTACATGGGTTAGACTTTCCCAATGTGCTTGCATTAATGTACTTCAAGAGTATCCAAAAAAAACTTTCAATATTTCTGATTTAAATAATAATAATACAAAAAAATGTACCACATTTTCACTACATGACAGTTTACTTCATGCTAATATTAGATAGTAGTGGTGGGGACCAACCAAGACGTAGCTTTGTTGTACTATATGAGCCTTCAGCGATTTTCTACCACCAAGTAACATGGATTTCCTATTGGCCCGGTGCTGATAGTTGAAGTATAATGTTGACTCCAGGGATCAACCCTTTTGCAGCCTCCCTGGTGCATCAGCACACACAACAGCGGTGTCGCTCGCTCCATGGATCAACTGCAGTGCGGCCTCCCTAGCACCTCAGCATGGCAATAGTCTGGAATGGGATGGGTGGGGCACTTCGCAGCGGTCATCATGTGGGCACCTCTCATCTTCGGTGTTTCGTCGACTAGCCTTCAGGAAGGCTCCAGTCCCTTTCATCCCCCACCCAACCCAGCTCAGTTTACTTACCTTAGCCATTCATTTATTTTCACTAATGTTAACTTCATCCACCACCTCTCTTTTGAAGTCCCCGATCAGCCTCTCCTCCTCAACCAGAGCCAGTTGCTATTTTTCTCTGCCTCCTCGGATAAAGCCTTCACTATGCGCTGCAACTCCTGTCCACTGAATTCAGTATCCCTGATAACCCAACTTCTACTGGATAAACCTGGATTTTCCACCCCTGCTGTTCCACCACAGCACCTAACACTCAGCATACCAGTTTCTTCCTCTCGTAAGCCTCATCCACAGAATCCTCTCATGGCACTGTTAGCTCCACCAGGAGAACAAGGCATGCTGAGACTGACCACAGGACAGTGTTAGGTCAAAAGGTAGTTTGTAGCAATCTCAGCTGGAAAAATAAGGCAGCCTCCAATTGTCCCAGGCGAATCTAATAAACTTTTCTGTTGATGGCTCTGGAGGAATGTCGTTCTCTGTGTGCAGCTATTACTGATTGGCGACGAGCTGTTGATCTTATTATGCCATTCATCCAGTACTAATGCCAAGCATCGCAGCACCTGGTCATTATGCTAAGTGAAGTGACCCTTGCTCAGAGCCACCTTACATCCTCTAAGAATGTGCTTCAGGGTAGCTGGTGCTGAACACAAAGGACATGCAGGGTTCTTCTCTACCCACACAATCAGGTTCTGCGGTGTTTGAAGAACATCATATGTGGACCTGATTAAGACGCTGATCATCCTCTGTTCCATTGTCCATAGATCTCACCAACCAATCTTATGTTGTTCCACATTCTCCCATCCCATCCATTCTCCCTGTTTAGCCTGGGACACTGCCTTTACACACTCATCCTCTCCTCCTGCTTTTGCACTTCAGTTATGACCAGCTTCCTCCTTTCAGCTGGAGCTGCTTTGTGCCATCTCAGAGGAGCCGAACTGAGACCAAGGCCTCCTCTTCCCTGTTGTACAAAAGGCAGCCTTTGCATCTTCCACAGAGTCCTTTGCTGCCCATTGTCTCCCAGTTCTCACTATGGGTGCTGCCTCCCTTACACAGTCGTCACGCGATTCCATCAGTGTAATTTCCAGCTGAACCTTAGCACACTTGAATTCCTCAGGTACAGCTGAGACTGGCAGCTGCAGTTTCCCTTTACTATAGAGCACCTCCTTGCTAAGGTATTGTGGAATTCAAAGCCATTTCCTAATGAATGAACTAATCAAGGTTTATCTACTGTTGACAGAGAAACGTCATAAAAGGGTCCACAGCAACCTTGGAAGAAGACCAAACTGAAAGCACCAGACTTTAAGCTTGCCCGGTAGTGCACTACTGTCGATCCTCTTCAGGCCTTGCACTTGGGAATAAGTGAATGTCCAATCAGGAGGTATATTTACAATAAAAAGGTCAGTTTTTAATAATTACAATCCACCCCCTGTGTTAAAACAGCAGGCATTCAGTCCCAAACAAAAAGGATGAACAAATAATAATCACAATACATTAATTCCACAAGTGCACAGAAAAGCTCCCAAGCTGCTACTCGTCTTCAAAACAATAACAAAACAAAAACACAGCACTCTGGCATGATTTCAGGTAAGGGGCTGTACTCGCATAGCTGCGTCCCCTTTGTACTACTAAACTCCTCCTTGTGATCAGTGTGGCGCCACGATCTATCCAATCGCCGCACGCAACACAGCTGATCACAATAGTTGTTTACAGCTACGGCCTTTTCCCAAGATGGCCGACTTCCAGTTGCATCCTACCATCAATTCGGCTCATCCATGTGAAGGCGTACCACCAATCTGTAAGGAGGTGTCGATCATGCTATAGATAAGTTGACAACTTATTGTTTTTGTTTTTATTGTAAGACCAAGTTTTTGTACAGTAGTTCAAAGTAACATAAAAGTTAAAATGCAAGGTTGTAGTTAATGCATAGCCCATAAGTTTAAAGTATGTACTCATACAGTGTCTAAATTGGAGAGTAAATTACTCAATGACCCCAAATCTTATCTGGAGTGCTGACTATCAGTATATAATACTTACTTAACTAGGTGTTTCAGCTAGTAATGTCTAGTTCTTGTATGCAATGTCTATAATTGTACTTATATTTACTGTGACCTTACATTAGCTGTTGTAAACAAAGCAATACACTGCTGTTTGTATGAAGGTCATCTCGTCTCCAGACGTGGCAAAGCAAGCCCATTTAATAGAGGAACTGTATCTTTTTTTATGATTTCTCTCCAGCAGCTGACTGAGTTAAGTAGTAACTATACAGATTTGCTTAAGTGAAGAATGTATTAATGAACTCTCTTATTTAGCTGATTGAGTTGAGCAGTAAAGACTGTATATAGACTTGCCTGCCCGATCCGCTGACAGTCTGGCTCTTACAGCAAAGAAGAGAACACAAATTGGTCTCTAGACAAGGAGAACAGGAATTGAGCCTCATCAGCTAGCTTCAATAATATGTTAAGGATGTGCAAATGCCCCATCCCAGCATTTCCTTACAAGCTCATGGAGGTATGGTACTTTAGGCTGAAGTCAAACAGCATGGTTACCAGGTGGTAACATCTGCTTGAGAAGGTCCTACTGTTTAAATAACTGGCTTGTGGAGTGTATTTCGAATAAGCATTTTGGACAACTATAATGAATGACATTGCTTTAGACTGCCTTGTTTCTCTGATTGGAGTTATCATCTTAGTGTTATTTTAGTTTGCCCACTGACAATATTTCAGCTGCTTCTGTTAAAGAAGAGTTAAAGTGCATCTGCATCAGAAGAAACGTGTCATCGGATCATTCTGACACCGAACATCTCAGAAGTAACAAAAGAGTACACCTTGTCAGTAACTGCACGTTGGCATCCTTAACATATGAGGCAGTGAGTGAGGATTGAACCTCCGTGTTCAGGTTCAGAGGCTGTGTTACAGCCGCCTGCACTGGCAATGCACTGGCAGTTGGTTCCTGGAGGGAGTTCGTAGTACATATTTCATATTGTTGGGCAAAAGGAGATTACTAGTGCGCCATAACAGACAACTGGGTAAACAGTCAGAACCTTTTGTTAATAACCTTTGTTTACTCCGTCATCACTCCGCCCCCAACCCTGTCTTAACTGTTGGATTGTTTGTGTTGTTACCTGTTTTCCCACTCTGTAACCCAAGCTGTGTAAACAACACATCAGCCAGCAGATTCAGAATGAAAATGAGCTTTTAAATATTAAGTATAAAGGGTTCAATACAGAAAACACCAGCACTGGTTCTCAACTCACAGATTAAACTGTGTGAAGGCGAAAAAGCTTTACTTGTTTTTTTTTTTCTTTTTCAAAAGCAAAGTCACCAGTAGATGTAATTGTGCCTTTTAAAACACTCAATTTAAGAAATGTTCCCACTACCTCAGTAGATAGGATGTGATAAAAAAAAACAAAAAAAAACATAGTAGATATATCAAAATGTGTCCTGTTTTCTGAACATTTTAAGTGCCTATATGGCTTCCCACATACAACATAAAACACAAAATATGCACAGGGATGGGGCACCCCGTCCCATGGACCATTTAAATAAAGACTATTATTCATATAAAGTGACCAAATGCAGTATGTTTGTTATGAACAGTGGTCCATAAATTGTGAATGGAGTTGTACTGTGTTTATACAGGGCTGTAGAAACTCAGTATTTAATATAATTAAGCTTTACTGCCACCAAGTGGCAGATTTAAAAAAAACAAAAAAACACAAAGAACAAAACATGAAAGGTGATTAAAGAAAGGGAGAGAGCACCTGTTTCATTACTGTCACACAATGAGGGAGGAAGGACAGAATGTTTACAGTCAAGAGTTGTGGGGGGACTGGGAAAAATTGAGTCCTTTTGCCTGCTGTTTTCTCTGCCAACTGAATCAATGATATAAACACTGCTAGCAGATGTGAAGGTCACCTTTTGACAATACTCCATGCACATGCATGGCTGTTGAGTGGCAGCTGGGACATCTGCACTAAATCTGTCATTGAACAACAAACATAGGAGTCCTAGAATTTCTAAAGGGGACTTGATTGCGGCGAACATTACAAAAAGCGTTACTGCTGTCACGAGGGAGGGGCAGATGCGGTATACAATTACATACAGGCTATTACCCCAGTCACTCGTCATAGGTCATTGTATCAAATGAAAAATGTGTAAGGTTAAAAGTGTCATCATGGAGCACCTCACCTGGTACAGGCACAACTGCATAGTGTAGGCTATATGATTCAAGTAGTCGGGTTTGCGTCATGGCATTGGCAAGTTGCAGATATCGGCTGGGATGCAGTGAGGAGTGTCACAGTGGCCTGCTTCATGTCACCATACTACACAGACTCCTGAGCTGTTGTGGGGATTTTCTGAGTAAAGAACTGGTGAAAATATTAAATATGCCTCTTTGGCTTTATATAAATACTTATGTTGGATCTTCTTCTACTATAATGAATATCAAAGAAACCCTCTTGCCTAAACCAATAGATAAAACTATTAAGGAAAGCATCCAAAGGAAGCACTGACTTTGGATTTAAAATATTTGCCTTTTAAATGGTTTCAAGGATCAGAGTTCAACCATTATCTCCAGCTGTCAGCCCGTGAACTCATGAAAAACTGCTCTAGCTGCAGCTGTATTCAGACCTCTGTTCTTTGTACAGAAAATGTACATAGACTTCTAGAAGTGTGTTTATGTGTATACTAAAAGTCAAGGGCTGCATTCCCTGGTTATCAACATACACAGCTGCCATTAGAAAAAAAAACAACTTTTGTAGCACACAGCGGTTCACAGGCAAAATCTAAACCTATGCATAAGGTACACACTTAAAGTATTAAGTATGTTACAAGTGTGATGCTGAGAAATTTCTCCAACAACAGCCCCACTCTAACCAAGCATTTGAAAACTGTGACAAGCATCTACTGTACACTGGTTCAAGTTTCGTACAGAGGCAAACTTATTTCTTTCTTTCTTTAATTTACTGTATTTGATAGATATAAAGTCTCAGGTTCATAATTCCTTTTGCAGTGTTGTATTGTACATTGGTTTAATGTTGTTTTTATTGCAGATCTATTTAACTAAAAAACTTTAACAAACCACTTCGAGATAGCATTCTGCCAAACTCTGTAATTAGCTGAAAGACAAACATTTATCTTTTAGCTGAGCTACTGTTTTGTTAAACAGCTATTACTGCTGAATAACTGCCTGCTTAAAAGTGCTTTATGAAAGTGAATATTTTAATTGCCACTTTTTTAATGGGTTGATGCCACTTTACGCATCCTCTCTGGGTGTATATGCAAAAAAACTTAATAACATTTCCATAACCGAAGTACTAGTAGATTGTAGGTGTTTACTCTACGCTTGAATTTCAGATTGTTTGTTGTTTATTACATTACATTGTTTGTTATGCGGCTACATACATGACGTTGGTGGAAACAAGGGCATAGGCAAAGAATGCATGTTATTTTTTTAAATTCACTTTTATTAGATTTATTAGTGAGAATAATGTTTGGTACCAAAAAAGTTAGCGCTGCATGTGTCATTGATCATAAAGTACGATAGATTTAATATTTAACATAAAAGAGACCCATGTCCCAGTGGACATTCCCAAATGAATATTCTAAATAAATGAATTAATATGCTATTAATGGAAGAGTGTTACAACAATATAAATTCTGCCTACTCGGTACTGTCATTTGGAAGTATCATTTAACCAGTGCAGCTGTCTTTATATTGGAAATCCAGTGAAGAGTTTAACATACCCAACATTCTTAGAACTGTTGATTCCGCATCATAAATAAATAGCGGATCCTGGGTTCCCACGGTAACAGACAGTTCCATCCTGTTGTCAGCTTTGTCATTGAGGAAGACAGCTGTGTATGCACTCCCTATTTTGCCCAGGAATGATCACGGAGCAGGACACACACACACACACACCGAGTTTAAATAATGCAGCCCACGTGGCTCTAAGTTAGGTGAGTAGCCTTAGCATGTGTTCTATAGAAGTCAATATCAAATATCATGCAGTAAGGATAAACCTAATGTTTTAGAAGGAATCCCTTTCAAGATGCAAATGGCTTTTAATAGTGGAATGGGGGACACCTGCCAATCACTGACTCAGTGAAACATTTCCTCACACTAAAGGTAGCCAATGTATTTGAGGACAGTATAATACATATGAGCTCTTTAGTTTGGTGCGTCTTCACAAAAGAGAATTTTTGAATTCCTTACTGAAATACCACTCAGGGTCCATATACATTTAAGGCAAACTTCAGTTAGCGTTGAAGATGAAGTATTCAATAAGTACACTAATGCCAAATGTGTAGGAACAAATGTACCAATCAGAGAACATTGAAGGTTTCACTTGAATATATGTTTGAAGCTCAAGGGGGGCGATTTTTCATTGTGAGGGAATTTACCATAATGAAATTTATAATTGTGCCCACTGTACTGCATTTTTACCACTACCTTTTTTTTGGACATATTGTACAACAGCCAAACTTAAAAAGACATTTTCATAGAAATGGACAGTTTGCACAGAAACTATATATATATATATATATATATATATATATATATATATATATATATATATATATATATATATATATATATAATAAAAACATTGAGACTTAGTAGTACAGTATTTTGTGTTAGATTTAGAAAAGTCACATTTTTCAATTTGTATCAGTTTTTTGTTGTATATGGAAACCTACAAAGCGGTATGTAATTCAATGTTGACATTATTCAGCAGGTTTCATTTGACTTTATGAAGCAAAATTAGTTAATGCTACTAAAAAATACTGCAGTCGACTCTGTGAAGCACAATTAGTTGATTCTATAGGGTGATGCTAAACTTTTGGCCATAGCTATAGATCTTTACATTCCACTTCAGAACATTTTAGGACATGAGTGAATTTAGTGACATAAACCCTGCTTGCCGATATTTAGTTTGGATTGTCACGACTATCTGTCGCTTTGAGGCTTAGGTAGTGCCACATTTTCAGCGTGCCACATTCCTAATGATGAAAGCCAACAATAGAATAGGCTCTCTTGCAGAGTAGGCCAAGTATTACAATTCTAAAATAAAGTATCTCATTACAGAAGTGGCTGTCCCTGGAAACTTAAGATATCCATTCAGTTTCACATTTTATGCATGAATTGCTGTAAACAGGTTGGTTGCACGAAAGCTGTGGAATTCCTTTGTCTTTGCCATATCTAAAATATCTCAAGGGTTCAGCTCACAATCTCTAAATTGAATATATAAATAATGAATGCAAAAGTGAGATTTTTAACTTCAGGTCATTTTTTCAAAATGCAACAGCCACTTTGAGAGGTACCTTACGATATACAGTGCTCCCTTGCTAAAAGGCTGTTATAACGCTCCTACAGCATGTCCACTCATTTCCTATACTAGTGATTCATGCAATACTTTTACAGTAAAACAGTACAGATGTTGCTCAAACTGTAAAAAACTTAAGTCTAACTTACATTTCTGTCTCTCCCTTTTGATACAGTATCTGAACGGAAAAGCTGCGCTAGCACTTTAGAACAGACATCTTATTCAGCATTTGTTTTATAACTACAGAAATATTAGGCCTATTACGTGGTTATCTTTCATAATGTATTTACTTTTTTACAGCGAGAGGAGCTCCGGCTTTCTCCAGATGAGATGCTTTAGCCACACTGCAGCCGAACCTGGGGCGAGCCCATTCCCTCTTCTTCTCGCACTTGGTTTGCTTGTCTGTCACTTCAAACTGAACTCCGAAGCCATTTAGCCAGGCTATTTTGTGTTAAGAAAACTTCTAATTAAAATGATCCACAAGTGGGAATGTTACCTTTTTTTTTTGTAAAAAATATAGCGTTGATTACATGGTGCTTTATGCATGGGTAATTCACGGAAAGTTACATTTGTGCTTTACTATATGTGCATTATAAAGAGGGATTTTATTTTGTATTTGTCAGGTGTGTGTTAGATGTCCCAAAGATAGCCAAAGAAGTCACTGATTTGGTCAAAGTGTTTCTCAGTTAAGAATCTCATTTCCAAAGACCTTATGTAACTGTGGAATATGTAAAAAAACAGTACAACTGAAGAACCTGTGTCCGCTTTTTGTCACTTTAAAACCTATAATGTAATGTGTACGCCCCAGAGCAATAGGTTCACCAAAGGGTTACTTCACTAAAACACACACACAAAAAAAGAGCTTCTACAGTGGAATGCTACTCATGACATCTTCAAGCCATGGTTGCTTCTATTAAGAAACAAAACCAACACTCGAAAATACCAATTTACTGCATACCAACAAAATCCTTAACTGCGATTTCTGATCATTACCTAAATCAGATTTTGTTCTACCGGTGCAATACCAAGAACTGCATTACAGCAGCTGGTCAGAATAATTAAATATGATACAGCTGTATGAACACCAAAATGTACATGACTAGCATGAAGTTGTGTGGGTATATCCACCACAGGAGTGCAGCTGCACCACCCCTCCCTCACCACCTGGGGGTGAGAACACACCTTCACAAAACAGATGCAGCACTGGGGCATGTTAAGATGTAAAATGTACCCAACCCAGACAAACTTGGCAGGCGGCAATTTAACACATAGGAGATATGCTGGCACCACATTCAAAATAAACAAAACACTCAATTAATCCAAACACAGTTTTTGGTGAAAATGTATTTATTTTTTTATTTAACGAATCATTGATACCTGTCCCGTTCCTAGGGCTGTAATAGATCAATCACAGCAAAATGTTAAACATATCTCCGATACAAATTGCAGATCATGTCAACTTCTTAGACAGCTCAAATGTTCTTTCAACATGGTGTTGGTCATTATTTTTACTAGCAGTTTTCTTATTGTCACTTGCTTTTTCTACATCCAGGTTTCTAACCAGAACTTTTCCCATTGTAAAATTAGTTGGTTGTGTGTTGCAATTGGTTGATGAATGCATAAAAGTCTACAATCCTCAAGTTTAAAAGTCCAGTCAAATTACTTTGTGTACAAGAACTTAATTGACAGGAACTAACCATACAATTCAGTTAAGTAAATAAACAATTTTAGTCATACAGAAAGCACCAGTTTACAGTTGTGGCAAACCTTTGTACGAGACAAAAAGGGGGGGGGGGGGGGGGTACTTTGAAAAAAATTAATGTTTCTATAAGGCTTAAAAAGACTTAGAACTTATTTAAGCTGTACATGAACACAGTTTAAACACAAGCAACTGGATTTCCAAACAAAACGCTGTGCAAGTGAAACAGCGCCCTTCCTTGTGAAAGCATGTTCAAGTTCAAAAGGGAACTACTAACTAATCCAGGCAGACTAGATAAATGTGAAACTAATTCATTTTACTTCATTGGTAATTAGTTAAATAACAAAACACTATACAAAAAGGGGGTTGTATCTAGAAGAGTTCCAATGCTTAACTGTTTTTCCCATCTACAAGTCAAAAGACAGCTTTACACATACTAATGCCAACATCAACTGTAAATATTTTTACTGCCCATCGAAGGTTAATAATGTGAAATATACGTATGATATTTCTGCAGTTTAATGCTAGTAACTTTAAAAGCACAAGTAATAATGGTTTGTATGTGAAACAGTATTTATGAAGTATAGACCCTATATGGCCAACTTAATACCATAGCACTATGTTTGTGGTATGAGCATCAAATTATCAAGCAATGTGAAGTCCCAATGATATTTTGTATCTATTTTCTGCTAGGGGGTATAACAGCTGTTCAAGTTGTCCCTTGTCTGTTTTTATATTGAGCACTTGACTGGTTGCAGACATCTCTTTAGCACATCACACCAGCTGAATTCCAACAGATACCTGGAAGTCAACTAGAAAGAATACTAAAAAAAAAAAAAAAAAAAAAAAAAAGGACACATTCCATTATATATTGCAGTCATCAATTCTTTACTCGCTGCTTTTTGTTTTTAAACTTTTCAAAAAGACATGAATTCCAACAAATTGTTGTCACCAATCTCAGAACAATACGTTTATGCTTGACCAGCAAGTATAAAATAAAAAGTAATCCACGTTATCCACATTACATCCTTACCAACAGGGAAAAGTTGTCCATTTTAAAAGTTGTAGATCTGCAGCTGCACCATAACATGACCTACTTTAAGGATAAAATTAAAAGTTACCAGCATGGGACCCAACAGGCTACAGTCCTCCTGAAGAGTGATACCTGAACAAAACAATTAAATCAAAACTGGTTTCCAAGTTCTGTGTACTCTTAAGGCTGATCCTAGAAGAAACTAAATAAAATGCAATCTGTTAATATGATGAGTTGAGTAAAGTTCTGCCTTAGACACTTTGTACATCTACCCAGTGGCTAAGGATAACTAAACTTGTGCAGTCCTTTGTAGCATCTGTATTCTCTCTTCTGTAAGTGTACAGATAATACACAATTTGCTCAACAGCAAAAACATGCCAGTGTACCTGTATTCTCAGCTGGCACATTTACCTGGAGACCACACCAGATGCCAACTGCAGATCTGAATTCTCAGACTCCGGAGGTTGAGGTCTGCAGGTTGCAAGGATGAGAACGGCTCTGCAGACAGGCTGCTTCAGATTCACTAAGAGACAAGGAAAATCCATGAATAAAAGTATTTTAATTTCATTCACACAGTGCATGAATGGGCAAAGCAATTCCAACATTGTTTGGACTAAAGGTGTATAGGATTACATTCAAAACAGCGATTTAAAAATACATAAATACATTTTTCCATTAACAAAATATTAGTGTAACAAACTGAAAGTACACGATATCGAAAGTGAAACGCTTTAAAAAATTACAAATTATTTTGAACAAAAATTGGACTCAATTTCTCATAATACCCTGCAAACTAATCCTGTTTAACATGTTTACATTGCCAAAAACGTTATTTACAGTTCTCGGAATTAGTAAATCGAAAAATGAGATTTCTGTTAAATAAAAAAAAATCAACACATGTTTTACTGAAACATGCACACTTAATAGCATATAAACACCACACACATTACACAAAGTCGAGTAATATTGCACATCTCAATGGCCGCTGTCTTTAAAAAAAAAAAAGACAATCGCTGGGTTGTCAGTTCAGCTTGAACTTTTCAAATGTTTTCGACCCATGAAACATTGAAGACGTTTTCAAAGTCGCACCGTAGAATGTCACGAGTCATTTACAAATCAATGTTTGACTGACAGCAAGTGCTTTTTGAAGAGGCAGCCTCGTAGTAAAGCAGTTCCGGTCCCATATATTGAGAGTCAAAGTCACTTGCAACAGTACTACAAGAGCTTTCAAATTCAGAATCCTGTCCTTTAACTGAATCGTTTACGAGATCCTGGTAAACAAGGTGCATAAGATACTGCGTAGTGTTCCTAGGAGCTTGCATACCCGGAAAAGTCGGGCCATTGCTGGGATGCAATTTTTTGCAATCAGCACGGTTCACGATAAAAAGCCTTCGGTTTCCATGTCTGTGTTTCCCCGTCTGATAGAGGCCTTGTCGTCGGTATCTTCTTGATGCCTGGATAGAGTTACGCTTCCATTTTAGTAAGCTTTTCTGACCGCCACCACTGAAACACTTCCTGGGCTTCCATTTTGTGAACCTCCTTTTCTGGTAAGAGCAGGGTTGGACTACTTCCGGTTCTATTTCAACCTCCATTGCGTCCATACACATAATTACCACGTACAGTCCCCTTATATCTTCTTTTTGTGAGCTAGTACTCTTAAGTTTGTCCGAACACGTAGAAAATGCTCACAGACAGTTTAAATTGACAAACTAGAATAAATATAATTTATCAAATATGCTTTCTATACAGCTGTATTTCAACAAAAATACTGTATATACAATGTATTACGCTGTTCAAGCGCTTCCAGCAACAATACAGATTTTCTAACTAGCTAACAAGTCTCGGTATCATGTATCGTACACACCCAATAAACACTTTAATTGTTTTAAAGACAAATCCCTAGTTCTTACAAATATTGTAATATTTGTTTTCAAAAGTGTGCTATATAAACAAGTGAAATATTAACTTGAACAGTACCTTTAACACACCACCATACTGCAGCCACCAAAATGAAGCCTAACGCTCCACAAACGTTGTTATATAACGTAATGGGATGTCAGAACGAGGCCGTCACCACGGTAACAACCAATCAGAGACAAACCTTCATCTCCACTGTGTCGTTTCACAATCTTGTAGTTACCCCGGATGATGTACTTTTCTTGCTTTGTAATACAAACGTGTAATGAACGTTTGAGATTGTTGTGTAATCCCATTGTGAGACCAAAAATTGAGTTTAGTGTTTTGTACTAGTTAAACGTGTTTCCCCACCTGTTTTAGTATTTTATTGAAACGCAATACAATTACTTCTTAGGTATACACGTTTATTGAAAGCGATATTATTCAATATACTTTTAAAATCAATTGTTAATTTATACACGTTATTTTTTGGAATAAACAGACTATCCTTAAATAATCATGACATCGTCCACAGAATCCTTTAAAAATATCACGTCTACTGCATTGTGCTTACTTTATACGCAGCTGAAGAAGGCATTTAGTCAGAATTTTTTTTTTAATCATTTAAAGGTTTTATGTACATAACGATGTGCTAAGGATGCAAACATTTCTCACTGTTTACGTTCGGAGAAACCCCATTGACATGCAACACTTTTTGGCAGACGGGATTCAAAGATGGTGTAAAAAAATTAACTAGGCATGCGCAAACGAATTTGCAAGCGCGCTGATTACAAACGAGACACTTTCGAAGAGACCGTTTGGCGTAACACGGAACGATCATGCTAACCTGTTTTGTAGCAACCAGCTAACTAAAAGTAACACTGCCCTTGCAAAATAAATAAATAAATAAATAAATAAAAGTCAGCATTCCATGGTTTAATACAACCTTACATAGTTTACATGTCACACACAAGCACAACTGGAACTCTGAGACATTACAGTTTAGGAAGAAAATCGAAATTGTTTTTAAAACATTAAGTTGGGAAGATTTTTAACCTCCATAACTTTTTTATGGGTTGTTTTTACTAACTGTATTTGTACAGAAACTACAAACTTCCTCTGTATGGGGTCTATTGTATGATTGGGGTTGTGTGTTTGTGTACTGTGGTTTTTGTGTTTTTGTATGTTGAGAAATTTTATAGAATAACAACATATGTATGTTGTAATCCCCATTCTACTATAGGGGGTAATATTTTAACATGTGGCAATTGCCTACAAGATATGAAATTGGTAAGAAATACACCTACAATGACTCATTGCTTCTTCCCCGTTCTTAACATAGCTTCTAATCACTTAATAGTTTGGATATAGGAATGTGTTTTAGTTTTTTCCACCACCCAAAACTCTCCAGTTTTACAAACCTGAGTTAACTGCAGCATACGTTTCTTTAGTCTTGACACTGGTATACATGATCTGTTTGTGTGACATAGCTTCTTGTTTTAAATCTGCTTTCCCTGGTTTACCCTTTGTAAATGCAATGCAACAAGACAGGTGTGAAAAAGCAGGGCTATTTGAGGTGAGCAGTATTGGTCACAGAAAGAAAAGCTTTGTGGCACCACATTCATGGCCCATTATCAACAAAACAAAGGACTGGATCGCTGTAACTATATGCAAGGCTTTTCAACGGTTGACAAAGCATTGTGTAGAGGAATTCTATATGTCTGCTGTGCACATACAAAATTCACATTTCTCCTCTTGATGGTCCTTGCACAATTGTTGCATGACTTGGAACAGGGCCAGTTAAGTATCTCATTTAGTTAACAGTCAAATATATTCCAGGTAAAATACTGTAAGATACAATGGACATTAGTATTTTTGTTAGAGGTTGGTTGACATCAAAAACTGTATGGTTTAAGTAAGGGATAACACACGACAGGGCGTGGGTTGTGTTACATTAACATAGGGCTGTGTTTGGGTTGGAGGCACAAAGCAAAGCTGAATGCATACTTGCCAACATTTGGAAACCGTTCAGCAGTTAGTGATCAGCAGATGTGTCAGCCGCACAAAGCACAGCGATTGGTTTTCACTAAGTCTGCTGTGCAGAATAGATGATTTTTTTTTTTTTATGGGTAAATATCGGGACTTTCTTCCTATGCATCGGGACGCGGGACATTTGCTAGGAAATCGGGACTGTGTGCCTTCATACAAAGCCGTATGTTAATGCAACACAACCACAAGTCCTGGAGTGTGTTAGCCCGCTAATAAAATGGACACAATAATACATAGAAAAACAAACTTTTATATATATATATTCTTCCGCTTTGGAGAAAAAATAGTCCATCAGACACGGTTAAACCGGAGGTTTTCAACATTTCCAACAATAAATACAATAATAGAATGCTATTTTATCCCAGCCGGGTTCAATTTAATTAGTTGCAGCCCTGTCCAGCTACTTTCCTCAAATGCCAGAAGCTAATTAAGACGGGAGTACACACAGCCGAGAACGTGCTAGACCCGGGGGAAGGGCAAAATTTAGTTGCCGGCTTTGCAATGCGCTAGGTCGCGACGGGGTATAACTAGCAACATGGCTAAAATAACATTAAAACACGGCTAAAAACTTGGCGACTGTATATATATATATATATATATATATATATATATATATATATATATATATATATATATATATATATATATATATATATATACTGCTTTTAGCGAAAATGATCGAGAAAAACAAGTAATAAGACACAATAGAGTAGTAATAAAAAAAACTATACTTAGGATCTCCGTTGCGAGTTTAATACGTTGTGTATTGATAATTTATTAATCGAACTGTAATTAGACAAAAATAAGTTCCGCCGTGCAGCTGCAGCCAATCAGCGTGCAGCATCCGAAAATTCAGTTTTATAAAGTAATGGACTGTACTTTTACATTTTAAGTCGCTACACTTTCTTACTGTTAGGAAGTTGCAAGATGGGAGTTCCAGTTTTACCAGTTGGTCCATATAATTACAGGACCATTCACTTAACATAAAGGCATATCTGGTAGTGGAGAGTACATTTTAGTTTTCAGTTTCTGTTATCATATTTTATATAGTATAGTAAGCCCTAGAAGCAATAGAACAGTTTTACTCCCCTCTTTTTAAAATAAGATTTAGTATCAACAGCATTGGGTAAATTACATTTTCTATTTATCTAGAGCCATTCAGAGCCACTGTGTAATCTTCCTCACTCTTCAGCCCTGACACAAGAGGGGTGGGGAATTCTCTTGGAATGACTGGAAAGTTGTGTTAACTATATGATACAAAGGTGGTAAGGGATTGTATAGTGGAACAGAGTATGTTGAAATCTATTACAAAACAAAGTTCTGAAATGTGAATTGTCCACCCAACTATTAATGTTAAAACCAAATTATGTAATGTATCAGTGATGAAGAGAGGGCTCTGTTCTATTTTTTTTTTTTATCAATATGGATTATGATAAATATGGGTTACAAAAAACAAGGTGGCAGTGACTTTAGTGTATTGGTAATTCTATATGGACTGCCCTCAGAGAGGAAATTGAGTCAGTTTGATAATGGACCTCAGGTTTTGTATTTCACTGGACAATTGTTTTTTACTATGTTATTTAATTCAGTAAAAGACCTGGAATTGGGTATTTGATAAACACATGTTATATTTTACCTATTCTGTACAAAAAAAATAAAATAATAAGTAATAAGACACAATAGAGTAGTAATAAAAAAAAAACTATACTTAGGATCTCCGTTGCGAGTTTAATACGTTGTGTATTGATAATTTATTAATCGAACTGTAATTAGACAAAAATAAGTTCCGCCGTGCAGCTGCAGCCAATCAGCGTGCAGCATCCGAAAATTCAGTTTTATAAAGTAATGGACTGTACTTTTACATTTTAAGTCGCTACACTTTCTTACTGTTAGGAAGTTGCAAGATGGGAGTTCCAGTTTTACCAGTTGGTCCATATAATTACAGGACCATTCACTTAACATAAAGGCATATCTGGTAGTGGAGAGTACATTTTAGTTTTCAGTTTCTGTTATCATATTTTATATAGTATAGTAAGCCCTAGAAGCAATAGAACAGTTTTACTCCCCTCTTTTTAAAATAAGATTTAGTATCAACAGCATTGGGTAAATTACATTTTCTATTTATCTAGAGCCATTCAGAGCCACTGTGTAATCTTCCTCACTCTTCAGCCCTGACACAAGAGGGGTGGGGAATTCTCTTGGAATGACTGGAAAGTTGTGTTAACTATATGATACAAAGGCGGTAAGGGATTGTATAGTGGAACAGAGTATGTTGAAATCTATTACAAAACAAAGTTCTGAAATGTGAATTGTCCACCCAACTATTAATGTTAAAACCAAATTATGTAATGT